>NC_056747.1:544778004-544780504 GCF_019279795.1 Protopterus annectens | reverse complement strand
GCGCCTTCTTCCATATGCGGCTGATGGAGCGAGCAGAGCCGCAGGTACAGGTGTGGCCTTACGCCGGCATGCCTGGATGCGGCTATGCAATTTTGCGGACCCCTTTAAGACTTCTTTCACTAATTCCCCGTTTGATGGATCGTCCCTTTTTGGTCCTCAAGTGAAAGAAACCCTGACAAGGTGCGAGACGGATGGCAAAACTCTTTCTGCCGTCTGAGTCCGTTTTTCTACTCCTTCTAGGCCTTACCCCAAGGGGAAAGGTGGAAAGATGTGGTTCCGCAAGCAGTCTCAAGGGGCTTTGCCTGACGCACAGAGTCTGTTCCTCTCTAGAGGCAGAGGGGGGAACAATAATGGTAGACGCCGCCCTAGAGGCAGGGGGGGTCCGCAGAACCACGGCAATAGAGAAACTTTTTCCAATAAGCCCTTTCAGCATCCCTGAGGGGTTGCCCGACTGGCCACCTTCGGAGGCAGTCGGGGGAAGACTATCACTGTACCCAGAAGCCTGGCGATCTTTAACTCAAGACAAGTGGGTACAGTCCATTTCCGAAGGCTATTCCATTCCGTTCTTTCGCATTCCAAATCAATCAAAAAAGTCCCTTCCAGATGTTCCACCCGCTCAAAGGGATCAAGCAGCGTTAGAAATATCAAAGTTGTTTGCAAAAAGAGCCATTCAGCCAGTTCCAGCAGACCAGCAAGGATCCGGAATCTACTCCAAATTCTTTTTGGTTCCAAAGAAAACAGGGGACTGGAGGCCCATTTTGGATCTCAGCATCTTGAACAAGTCTGTCAAGAAAACAAGATTTCGGATGGTCACGTTGCAATCCATCCTACCCCTATTGGGAAAGGAAAACTGGATGTGCTCTACCTCCAGGATGCGTACGGTCATATAAAAATGAACAGACGCTCCAGGAGATTCCTCCGCTTCAGGCTGGGAACCAGTCACTTTCAATTCAGAGCCCTGCCCTTTGGACTCACCACAGTCCCCCGGGTGTTTACCAAATGTATGGCAGTGGTTGCCTCTCATCTGAGACGTCAAGGATTCCAGGTGTTTCCATACTTAGACGACTGGCTCCTTACTGCTCCCACCAAGCATCTTCTACTACTTGCCAGAGACTACACCTTTCGCATATTTCGAAAGCTAGGTATCTCAGTAAATTGCGAAAAGACTGTTTTGTCGCCTTGTCGTGCTATTACCTTCATAGGCGCAAATCTAGACACAGCATGTCTGCGAGACTCGCAGACCAAAGGATAGCAGACATACACAAACTAGTCTCTCCTTTTCCACAGCAACCGAATCAGTCAGATTAGTCCTGAAAGTACTGGGGATTATGGCAGCTGCTATCCCTCTACTTCTATTAGCCAGATTTCACATGAGAATCTTACAATGGATGCTCTTCACACAATGGTCATACCAACAACTTCCGATGTCCCACACCATTGTGATAACGCAAGCATGCAGGAATCATCTTCTTTGGTGGATTTCTTCCCCCCAGCTCTTCTTAGGAAGACCCTTTGTCCCTCCCCCTCTGGTTGCTACTCTGACAACGGACGCCTCCCTGATCGGGTGGGGGGGGGCATTATCAGGGCAGGACAGTCCAGGGCATATGGCAACCTTACGAACGCCACTTGCATATAAATGTTCTAGAGATGAGAGCAGTGCTTTTAGCGTTGCAAGCCCTTCAAGACTCTCTCCCGATGGGAATGATAGCAATCCAGACGGACAACGTGTCTGTAGTGTGGTATATCAACAAACAAGGCGGAATCAGATCCTACCCCCTATGTCGAGAGGCACTCAGACTGTGGCAATGGGCGATTTTCTTCTCAGCGGTTTCTGATAGCAACGCACATCCCCGGGAAGTCCAATGTCATTGCGGACAAATTGAGCAGAGCTGTTCTCATGCCTCACGAGTGGTCTCTGAAAAATTCAAGTCTTGGAAAAAGTTTTTCTGAAGTGGGGCCAGCCTTGCTGCGACCTTTTTGCTACTCCCCAAAACAGCAAGTGCAAAGATTATTTCACCCTCTTTCCTCTACCAGGCCATCCCAGCAGAGACGCTCTAGTCCAAGTTTGGCCCCGGGGACTTCTGTATGCATTTCCTCCCTTCTCACTAATTTCTCAAGTGATACAGAAAGCCATTGCTCAGAAAGCTTCCTTGATCCTCATTGCCCCTTAATGGCCTCGACAGGCTTGGTTCCCCTTTCTGCACCATTTTCTGTTGGAGCAACCCTGGCATCTGGACCTAGTTCCAGATCTTTTGACCCATCAGTCGGGTCAGTTACATCGCTCCCTCCCCTCTCTGAACCTCACTGCTTGGTTCCTCCAACCCTAGCCAGGCTTCCTCTAATATCTCACTTAGTTCGAGATATTTTAATAGCTTCCCATAAATCCTCCACTCGGAAGATTTATCTTAGTAAGTGGAAACGTTTCTCCTATTGGGCACAAGGAAGGGACATAGATCCTTTCACTGCTCCCATTCAATCGGTCCTTTATTTCTTAGCCGAA
>NC_056747.1:544720504-544768004 GCF_019279795.1 Protopterus annectens | reverse complement strand
ATACGTATCTTTCAAGATACTGGGAATCTCTGATAAAATGGGTCTTAGTGTGTCTTCCAGATAAACTGAGATATTCTCCGTAGACCATTTACTGCCTGATACTATCGGTCGTAGTGGGGGTGGGAGGACATGTTTGTGCATTTTAGGCAATCCCTTTATTACAGGTATGTGGGGCCACTCATTATGGAGGTAATCGTACAATTCCTTTGTGATCTGACGACACATCAGCAGATCATACAGTGTATCTTGAACCTGTTTAATTATTTTATCTAGCCTCGCCTCATCAATCCGAGCATAAGTTGAGGTATCAGATAACAAGGAAAGCATAAGACTCACATACTGCTCAGTATCAAGTATAACAATACCCCCTCCCTTGTCCGCTGGTCTTAGCGTTAAAGTTGGTTCATTCATAAAATAGTGTAAAGATCTCTCTTCAGTTTCTGACATATTAAAATAAGCACATTTTCTTAAGCCTCCATAGAAATATTCATACAAATCTTGCTCAAAGTTTTTATGAAACAGTCAACGTGAGCTGGTAATATAGGAGAAAAAACACTTTTCTTCTTATGCTTGGAAATGCTGAAGGATGCCGAGTTAATTTCATCAGCAGAACCAATCTTAAAATACAACTTTAAAGCCACTCTTCTACCAAACATACGAACATCAGTTAAAATATCTGATTACTTCCCTGAGAGGGGATGAAAGAAAGCTCTCTATTCAGAAGGCTCATGTCATTGACAGTAAGTACATACCTAGACAAATTTAAATAGAGTGGTTCTAGGGTCTCTGTCGTCGTCTTGGTTGCGCAGGAGCTTCTCCTGAAAACTTCCGCTTTTTCCTTTCCCAACTCTCTGCCCGATTGCATTGAAAGGTAGTTTTTCTTATAGGGAGTGGTAAAAAATGGGAATCATCAATGGCAGCAACATCGCGTGTAGCCCCTGTTTTCCTTATAGCTCCTAAATTACGATTCGCCTCCTGATTCGGTAAAGGTGTAGAAAAGACTGTAGTTGAATCTATGGTGGTGGGTAACTCAGGAGGTGTAACGAATGCTTCATCGGAAACTTCACTAGCAGAAGCTATCGCTGGGGCCATAGATGAAGATCCAATCGAATTAGACGCTACTAGTGTGCGTTCAGATGGCGCTGAATTTTGAACCTGGTTCTCAGTTTGTATAACGTGATCCGTTCTCCTCGGCCAAATGAAGATATTTCCAGTGGCAAAATCTTAATGGTCACGTTGCAATTTGCAATGTTTGATCTGTTGTAACTTCAAAGCATAATTGTTGACTTGTCTGTACACTGAATCAAGCCTTTTTAGACAAAATTCTTCTTGGAACATGTCCTTAATTTCTTGATTGAGTAGATAACTTGTGATAACTGATTCTCAATAGGGCCAAAATAGTCTAATAAAAGTTGCATATATTTATAGCCAGTCTCGAGATTAATTTCCTGCCACTTCTTCAGTAAGGCAAGGGTGACTCTTCCCCATAGCATGCATAATATACGCATGCCTCTGGGGATTAGCCTAAAATGAAGGCAAGCCTCCATGTGCTTGCGTTGCCAGGCTAAACGTTGAAGTTTGAACAAATCCTTTTCCAGTTTCACTTTAACAGTAAAAAGTTCAATGTTGGCTATAGTTTCAGTTGGTGTTGAATTAGGTACATTAGAATCCAGTCCCAATAAAGGATTCTGTGAATTACCCGATGTTAAGTTGTCAATCTCGCCTTCATTCTTGCTTGATGGGTTCGGAGCCGATCCTCGGCTCCGACTCAGCACTTGCTAAGTTCGAGAGTCACTTTTACCAGCTCGAGGCAGCCCCATATCCCATGATGCAAGGCGGTAAGTACCCAGATCTCGTTTGCCGCTTCGCTGATGAGGTCCTCCTTTTACCAGCTCCTGGTAAGTGATTTAGATATTACTGTTTTTGCCCCCTTTTCAACTTAAAACTTTATTTTTTAACGTTTATAGTTAATTTAAGTCCCTTTCTGACTAGAAAATCCCTCACTCCTTTATATTTTTAGTCAGGCCTTCTCCCCTCCCATCCCCCCCTTGTTAGGGGGTGTGTGTGTGTGTGTGTGGATTAGAGGTTAGTTATCTGATTGATTATTTTGGGATAACTATTTCTTGGGACTGTGTTGTGTGTGTGTGTTACAACTATGTCCAAGGAAAGGGTCTCGGGCTTTAAGAAGTGTGACTCGTGCTGTCAGAAGATGTCTCTGACAGACTGTCACACTTCTTGCTTATACTGCCTGGGACCCCTCCACCTGCAGGACTCCTGTGCAATATGTCATTCTTTTAGCCAGAGAGTCCTGCAGGAGAGGAGAAACAAATTGATTTTGAGGGGCCTTCTTAAACCGGAGGGCTCTCCGGCTAAGTCGGCCCCGACTAAGACTTCCAAGTCTTCCAAGGCCCAGGCTTCTGTGTCTAAGCCTGCGGCCTCGGTTCCGACTCTTTCAGAGTCTAGATCGGCTCCGGCTGGAGCCGATCCTGGTTTGCACAAACCCTCTGCACCGATGGCTATCGGTGCCGATACTGGTTCGGTCACATCGGTGTCGGCTCCGACTGGCTCCGACCACCATGTGGCTCAGGCTTCGGCGCCGACCGGCTCCGACACAGTTACTTTTATGTCTGTATCGGCTCCGGCCGGAGCAGATGCATCGAGACTTTCTGTCGGTGCCGAAAAGTTGTCAGCTCCGACGGCATCCATGGTTTCGTCTGCTCCGATGGTTCCTTCGAGGAAGAGGTCCAGGTCCCCTTCCTTGGAACCGATACTTTCAGCTCCGGCCTCTCCTCTCTGAACGGGGCCATCGGAGCCGGTCATCCAGGCTTTCTGACCATGATTTAGAGAGGGTGGTCAGTAGATTATTAAAATCACAGGCACTGGCCCAGATGCTACATAGTCCGTCTCAACAGACGACTATTAGTCCACACCCCCTTGCAGTTCCTCCTTCGACTCTACCTCAGAGTTTGGAGCTGGAGTCTTCGGGAATGGTTTCTGCTATGGCTGAGGGACAGATACTCCCCCTTCTGCTCCCTCAGCCTCTACTCTTATCTCCTCTTCGAGACCTTCCTTAGAGGGATTCGGTGGTCGGGCTTCCCTGGTCTCTTCCGAGGGGGTGAGTGGCATCGGACCCTTGTCCGACCCCACTCTTCCCCTTGGAGCCTCGGCCTTGGTGAGCTCGGCTCTGACATCTGCCTCGGAGCCTTCCTTTTCGGTGGGCCCTGGAGTTCCTGGTTCTTTGGAACGGGTTCTCTCTGACCTCCCTGGCGGGGGAGCCTTCGAGGTGATGAAGAGTGTGCTAGCCACTGGACTCAGCCAGCAGTCTGTTCCCTTAGCTCCTCCCTCTACGGTGCCTGTCGATATCTCTGCCATCTCTCTCGCTCCCGGACCCAGAGATCCTCCGCCTCCAGTTTCCCCACTGGGAAGAACCCCCTCTTCCGAGGATTCTCCTGATCAGTCAGGGGATCCTCCGCGCAAGAGGACCTGTAAGAGGAAACACGTAGACTCCCCCGAGTCTATCACTTCAGATACAGACTTAGATGAGTCTGAGGGATCCCCAAGATCCCCCTCTGAGGATGTCTCCTTTTCAGACATCCTAGAACTCCTTAAACAGAGGGGAAACTGGCCCTCCAATAATCCCTCTGAGGATGAGTCGGTATACCTGGAGGCGTTTGGATCTCGGCCCTCCACCTCCTGGGTGTCTCCGCCTTTCGACCCCCTTATGCAGGTTATTGCTCGAAAGGCTTGGGCTGCTCCTGACTCTGTAGAGCCAGTTCCTAGGAGGCCGTCTAAATTTATTACTGCCCCTCCGGACAAGCAATTCCTTAAGAAAGGTGTCCCTGCTGATGCCATGGTGGTGGCGGCTGCCACTAAGAAGGAACTTGCAGATCCTTCCGTACCTGTCCATCCTCCTAAATAAGGACTCTAGGACCATGGATAGGTATGGTAAGCGGATGATGTTGTTCATCTCACATTGCTGTAGTCCGCTGTCCCGAATACCAAAGTATTAGGCTGACGTCTGTCATGGGCGCCTAGATCTGACATCAGAGCGTCAGGGTATAAAGGCGCATGACCGACGTCATATCCTCTGTCTTTTTTGCCGCATGGTCCGATGCAGAAGCAGCGTTGCAAGTGCTCGCGTTCTGAAATTTTTCGCTGGAGTTTCAGACCGATACCAAGTTGGGCTAAGTACCCGTTAGAATATTTTTGTTTTTTCTTGCCTCAGTTACTTACCGGATGTCAGAAAAAGTGAATAATTGTATTTCTTGTGGGGAAACAGATACCGCATAGGGATTACCACTCGCTTTGTATTCCTTGTTTGGGACCGGAGCACAACGTAGTCAGGTGTCGGTTTTGTGCTAGGTTTAATAAGCGCACTATAAAACGGAGGTTAGATTGCGCTAGGTTAGTCTTTGGCAAGAGGTGTAATTATAATATGCCGTCGGATGTTCCGACGCCCGCTTCTACTAAGAAGCGCAAAGACAAATCTTTAAAGCCTAGGCAGGATGATTCGTCCGTTTCGGACGCCGGACCTTTAGAAGCTACAGCTGAACAGGTGGATCCGGCTGAAGTTTCTGTTGAGTCCCGGGGGAAACCTTGATTTTACAAGATGTGGCCTCTCAGGAGGCAGGTCAGGCTGAAGGGGACTCTCAGGTTACTATTCTCCCTTCTATGCCTAAGGTAGTTAGGTCTTCTGCTACTGTTTCTAAGGCTTCTTCTAAGGGCAGGTCTGTTTTGCCTTCCTCTGGTGTCAGTTCTGGTTCTTCAGGGTCTGTGCCTAAAAAGCACATGCTTAAAATGGCAGAGGATTTGATTACTTTAATTAGAGGTTCTATGCCCCCTCCTGATAAGAGGCCCAGGATGGAGCCAGAGTTGGAAAGTTTGGAGCAGGCCTCAGATGATTCAGAGTCTTCTGCTGAAGACATTCAAGATTTCCCTCCTTATTCTGATTCTGATGCAGAGGATTCCACTCCTTCTGCTTCTCCTCCAGAGGATTTTTCATTTTCAGAAACTCTGCATTCCATGAGGGAGCATTTTAAGTGGGAAGGACAGGATTACTCTGATTCACGGAAGAGACTTAGGGAGTTCTTGTTTTTACCACAGCATAGACCCTTAGCTATTCCTCCGGTTTTGGATGTTTCAGATGTTTTTCTCGGAAGCCTCCCTTAATCCAGATTCTGTGCCTCCTGCCCCAGTTAAGCCGGACAGGTATTATAGGGTGCCTGAGGCTCATAAATATCTGTATAAGAGTCCTAGGGCGGACCCAGAAACTTAGTCAGGGGCCTAAGGGTGTTAGAGCCTCTGTTGTTAAGAATCCGGTTCCTCTGGATAAGGAAGCTAGAGCTTTGGATAGATGGGGTAAGAAGGTGTATACCTCTTCTACTTTAGCAATGAGAGCTTTGAACTGCCAGTTTCATATGTTGAAGTATCAGAATTTCCTCCTTTCTCAGCTAAGATCTAAAGTGGATGCTTTGGCAGAGGGCATAGAGTGTAAAGAATTGCAGGATTTAGTGCATGTTTCTGAACAGGTGGGTAAGCACTCTTTGCAATGTGGTTTTGATGCTTTACAGGCTTCTTCTAGGGTGGCTGCCACTGGTTCAGTTATTCGTAGGCACGCCTGGCTTAAGGATCAGAATTTGTCTGAGCATGTTAAGTCTAGAATTCTGGATGCCCTTTACAGTCTGAAGTTTTGTTTGGTCCTCCTGTGGAGTCAGTCTTAAAGAAAATGGAAGACAAGGCTAAGTCTATGCAGACTGTTAAAGATTTTCTGCCGGTAGAACCTCCAAAGTTTAGTAGAAATTGGCCTAGTAAGGGGTGGACGACCCTTCTTCTGATTCTCAGTCTAGGGGTAGATCTAGGCGTGGTAGGGGCAGAGCTCAGAGTACCTTCAGGCCGAGACAATGGAGTTCGCCTGCTCAATCTGCTGGTGAGGGCAGGGGCCAGTCCTTTCGTAAACGGGCCCAATGACCTGCATTTTCAGCTGCCAGATTCTTCTTGCCTGGCAGCTCCTTTGGGAGGAAAGTTGGCTCTTTTCAAGCAAAATTGGCATTTAGTCACCCAGGACAAATGGGTATTGGACATTATAAACCGAGGTTACAAGTTCTATTTCCATACCATGCCTCCTTTCAAAGGCATGCCAGACGTCCCTCCTCGGCAAAGGATAGAGGCTCACAGACAAATTTCTTTACTTCTTCAGATAGGAGATATACAGCCAGTTCCTCTGTCAGAAGTGGGCCTAGGATTTTATTCTCGCCTGTTTCTAGTTCCAAAGAAAGGGAACACGTGGAGACCAATTTTGGATTTATCTATCCTCAACACTTACCTGGACATTCCAAAGTTCAAGATGCTGACTTTACAACAACTTTTACCTCTGTTGGGAAAAGATCATTGGATGGTTACTCTGGATCTCAAAGAGGCTTACCTTCATGCTCCTATCAGGCCCAGTTGCAGGAGGTACCTGCGTTTTCGGGCTGGAAATTTACATTATCAGTTCTCTGCATTGCCCTTTGGCTTATCTACTGCGCCCAGAGTGTTCACAAAGGTTCTGGCTCCAGTGATAGCCTTTTTCAGACTAAGAGGAATACAGATTTATCCTTATTTGGACTATTGCCTGATTATTGCACAAGAAAAGGGCGAACTTCTTCATCATCTACAGTATGTGATGGCAGTGTTAAGATGCCTAGGGTATTCTGTGAACGAAACAAAGTCCAGTCTAGTACCCTCTCAGGACATGTGCTTTCTGGGTGTGAGACTGAATACAGCTTCCCAGATGGCTTTTTTGACCCCGGACAAACAAAGAAGCCTTTCTCTTTATTTCCATCAAATGTCTGTACAGTCCAGGCTGACTGCAAGGGCAGTCCTTCAAGCCTTGGGGTTCATGGCATCTTGTATTCTGGTGCTTCCCAATGCCAAATTGCATATGAGGAAGCTTCAGTGGTATCACAAAAATGTATGGACACAGCACTGCCAAGATCTAGACACTGTCATTCAGATAATACCTTGCATTCAGAAGGAGTTTTTGTGGTGGGCTCAGGAATGTCGCCTAAACAAGGGACTCTCTGTGACCCGGCCAGAGGCGAGTCAGATTCTAACGACAGATGCCTCTGACAAGGCTTGGGGAGCACACCTCAATGGAAAATGGGTGCAAAACACGTGGCCTGTCAAACTCCCAACATTTGCATATCAACTTGAAGGAAATGTTAGCAGTCCAGTTTGCATTGATGGCTTTCAAAGATTTACTTCACCCAGGGCAGGTGTTGATTCAAACAGACAACACTACTGTCATGTGGTACATCAACAAGCAAGGGGGAACCCATTCTTACCCTCTTTGCAGGCAAGCGATGATTCTGTGGGAAACTGCTCTCATTCTACACCTCAATCTTCAGGCAAGGTTTCTACCAGGAGCACAGAACTCCTTAGCGGATGTGTTGAGCAGACAAATAGTGGATCCTCACGAGTGGAAATTGGATCCTCATGTATTTCAAAAGTTGACAGTGATGTTCTTCGTCTTCCATTGCTGCAGTCCTGACTATTGGGTATAGTCCACGTCCCAGTCGGCCCGAATACCAGAGAGAGGCTGACGCCGGTCATGGGGCCTTAGCCTGACTACAGTACGCCAGGGTACTAATGCGCATGACCGACGTCATTTCCTCAGTCTTTTTTGCCGCATGGTCCGATGCAGAAGCAATTTTGCGAGTGCAGGTTGGCGTTCTGAGATTTTCCGAAACCGGAGTTTCAGACCGAAACAGAGTTGGCTAAGTAACCCCGTTGGGGAACATTTTGGTTTTTCTTGCCTCAGTATTTAACCGGATGTCAGAAAAAGTGAATAACTGTATTTCTTGTGGGAAGCAGATACCGCATAGGGATTATCATACATTGTGTATACCTTGTTTAGGGCCTGAGCACGACGTTGTTGGTTGCCGCTCTTGTGCTAGATTTAACAAGCGCACTATTAAGAGGAGGCTAGATTGTGCTAGGTTAGTGTTTGGGAAGCGTTGTAATTATAATATGCCGCCGGATGCTCCGGCGCCGCATCATCCAAGAAGCGCAAGGACAAAACAGTGAAGCCTAGGGGTGAGGAACCGGCAGTCCCGGACGCCGGTTCTTTAGAAGGCTCAGGGGAGCCAGAGGTTTTGCCAGGAGTCTCTATGGAGTCTCAGGCAGATACTTTACTGTTACAGGATGTGCCCTCTCAGGAGGTAGGCCAGGCTGAGGGGGCTTCTCAGGTAACTGTTCTTCCCTCTCTTCCCAAGGTAGTTAGGGCCTCTCCTTCTGTTGCCAAAGCTTCTTTTAGAGGTAGGCCAAGTTCAGCTTCTGTGGGGGCTTCTCCTAGCATTTCGGGCTCTGTGCCTAAGAAACATATGCTTAAAATGGCAGAAGATTTGATTACTCTGATTAGAGGTTCTATGCCCCCGCCTGATAAAGAGGCCTAGGGTGGAACAGGAGTTTGATAGTTTTGAACAGTGTTCACAGGCTTCAGAGTCTTCTGTGGAAGACTTGCAAGACTTTCCTACTTATTCTGATTCTGATGTGGATGATTCCACTCCTACAGCTTCTCCTCCTGAGGATTTTTCATTTTCAGAGACTCTTCACTCCATGAGGGAGCACTTTAAATGGGAAGGCCAGGATTACTCTGATTCCAGGAAAAGGCTTAGGGAATTCTTGTTTTTACCCCAGCATAGGCCCTTAGCTATTCCTCCTGTGTTGAATGTGGTGGAGGATGTTTTGCAGAGGCTTCCTGAACCCTGACTCCTTGCCTCCTGCTCCTGTTAAGCCTGATAGGTATTATAGGGTGCCCGGCTCATAAGTATTTGTTTAAGAGTCCTAGGGCGACCCAGAAACTGTTTCTCAGGGGCCTAAAGGTGTTAAAGCTTCTGTGGTTAAAAATCCTGTACCCTCTGATAAAGAGGCAAGGGCTTTGGATAGGTGGGGTAAGAAAGTATATACTTCTTCCACTCTAGCCATGAGGGCGTTGAATTGTCAGTTTCATATGCTGAAATATCAGAATTATTTCCTTTCACAATTGAAATCTAAGGTGGATGCTTTGGCGGAAGGTATTGAGTGTAAAGAATTGCTGGATTTGGTTCATGTGTCTGAACAAGTGGGTAAGCATTCTTTGCAGTGTGGTTTTGATGCTGTTCAGGCCTCCTCGAGGGTGGCTGCTACTAGTTCTGTTCTTCGCAGACATGCCTGGTTGAAGGATCAGAATTTAGCTGAGCATGTTAAGACCAGGATTTTGGATGCTCCTTTACAGTCTGATGTGTTGTTTGGACCGCCTGTGGAAGCAGTTTTAAAGAAAATGGAGGACAAAGCTAAGTCTATGCAGACTGTTAAAGATTTTTGCAGGTGCAGCCTCCAAGTTTAGTAGAAATTGGCCTGCTAAGGGGTGGACATATCCTGCTTATGGTTCCCAGTCTAGGGGTAGGTCTAGACATGGTAGGGGCAGGGCTCAAGGTCTGCTTAGGCCTAGATCAGACAGTTCACCTGCTCAGACTTCTGGTGAGGGCAGGGGTCAGTCCTTTCGTAAGCAGACCCAATGACCTGCCTTTTCAGCTGCCAGTGGATTCTCGCCTGGCAGCTCCTTTGGGAGGAAGACTGTCTCTTTTCAAAGAAAATTGGGATTTAGTCACTCAAGACAGATGGGTGCTGGATATCATTCATCACGGTTACAGATTTTATTTCCACACACTGCCCCTTTCAAAGGCATGCCAGATGTTCCTCCTCCACAAAGAAAAGAGGCTCACAAGCAAATTTCTCAGTTACTCCAGATAGGGGCCATTCAGCCAGTCCCTGTATCAGAAAGGGGCTTCGATTTTATTCTCGCCTGTTCCTAGTACCAAAGAAGGGGAACACGTGGAGACCAATTTTGGATTTATCTATCCTCAACACTTATCTGGACATTCCCAAGTTCAAGATGTTGACGTTACAACAACTGTTACCTCTGCTGGGCAAAGATCACTGGATGGTAACTTTGGATCTCAAGGAAGCTTACCTTCATGTGCCTATAAGGCTAGGTTGCAGAAAGTATCTGCGGTTTCGAACTGGAGATTTTCATTATCAGTTCTCTGCATTGCCCTTTGGCTTATCTACTGCCCAGAGTATTCACAAAGGTTCTGGCTCCAGTGATAGCTTACTTCAGGCTTCAAGGCATTCAAATCTATCCTTACTTGGACGACTGCCTGATTCTGGCTCAAGAAAAGGAAGACCTTCTACAGCATCTGAGATATGTCATAGCAGTGCTAAGATGCCTGGGGTATTCTGTGAACGAAATAAAGTCCAGTCTAGTACCCTCTCAAGACATGTGCTTTCTGGGTGTGAGACTGAATACAGCAGCCCAGATGGCCTTTTTAACCCCGGACAAACAAAAGAGTCTGTCACTTTACTTCCATCAACTATCTCATCAGTCCGTGCTGACTGCAAGGACAGTCCTTCAAGCATTAGGGTTCATGGCATCTTGTATTCTAGTGCTTCCCAATGCCAAACTGCATATGAGGAAGCTGCAATGGTATCTCAAAATGTATGGACACAGCACTGCCAGGATTTGGACACTGTCATTCAAATAATACCTTGCCTTCAAAAGGAATTCTTGTGGTGGGCTCAGGAATGTCACCTAAACAAGGGACTCTCTGTGACCCGCCAGAGGCGAGTCAGATTTTAACGACAGATGCCTCGACACTGCTTGGGGAGCTCATCTAAATGGAAAGTGGATACAAGACAAGTGGCCTGCCAGACTACAGCATCTACATATCAACATGAAGGAGATGTTAGCAGTCCAGTTTGCATTGCTGGCTTTCAAGGAGTTACTTCTTCCAGGGCAGGTGTTGATTCTAACAGACAACACAACTGTCATGTGGTACATCAACAAGCAAGGGGGAACACATTCTTATCCTCTATGCAGGCAAGCAATGATTTTATGGGAGACTGCAAGCCTGCAACTAACTCTTCAGGCAAGGTTTCTGCCAGGAGCACAGAACTTCCTAGCAGATGTGTTAAGCAGACAAATCATGGATCCCCACGAGTGGAAACTGGATCTTCATGTATTTCAGGAATTGACAGTGTCATGGGGAACTCCAGACATAGATCTGTTCGCTTCTCCACTAAACCACCAGCTGCCAAAGTATTGCACAAAGGGTTTCATCACACAGCTTGGAAAGTGGATGCTCTGTCTTTCAGTTGGAAAAACCTTCATGTCTATGCCTTTCCACCTCTGCCTCTTCTTCCAAAGGTATTATTAAAGGTCAGACAAGACAGGCCAAGGATGATTTTGATAGCTCCAGATTGGCCTCGCAACACTGGTATCCACTACTACGGAGTCTGGTAAGGAAGCCTCCATGGCCTTTACCTCTGATTCCTCATCTGTTATCTCAAAAGGATGGTCATCTGCTCAATGTCAAGCTTCACTCTCTTCATCTAACAGCCTGGCATATTCTCTTGAAGCACAGCAGGTCTCAACTTCCTCAGCAAGTTTTAAATGTGATTATGGAAGCTAGAAGACCTAGTACAAGGAAGGTGTACGCAGACAAATGGAAGAGATTTTTATTTTGGAGTACAGCAAAGAACTTGGAGATTTCTGAGCCTAATTTGAGTGTGGCTCTTCAATATCTTACTGAGTTATTGGACAAAGGTTTGTCCTTCTCTTCCATTAAGATTCATGCTGCAGCAATTTCAGCTCATTATGATTGTGACCCACCTTTGTTTTCGCATCCTTTGTTCAAGCAGTTTCTTAGAGGGCAAAGAATATAAGACCCCACGAGAGCTCCTACTCCTGCTTGGGATCTCAATTTTGTGTTGGAAAAACTTACTCTACAACCTTTTGAGCTCTGGCTACGGCTGAGTTGAAATACTTGTCATGGAAGACTGCTTTTCTGTTGGCCATTACTTCTGCAAGAAGGGTGTCTGAGTTGCAGGCCCTTATGGCAGTAGAGCCTTTTGATTTTCCATAAGGATAGGGTATCATTACGCACTAATCCTTCCTTTATGCCTAAGGTGGTTTCTAGTGTGGCTTTAAACCAAACTATTCATTTGCCTACTTTTTATGCAGATCCCCAAAATAAAGGGGAAAAGATTTTGCACACTTTAGATGTACACAGGCAATTGAGATATTATTTAAGCAGGACTAAGGATTTTAGGCAGTCTCAGCAGTTGTTTGTTTCTTTTGCCTTGAGTTCACAGGGCAAGCCTGTGTCAAAACAAACTATTTCCCGTGGATTGGCTTTTGCATTGCATTTTGTTATTCCCATCATGGCAAGGAGATTCCAGCTGGGATTAGGCCTCATTCCACTAGGGCTACTGCCACTTCTACAGCATTTCTAAGGGGGTGGCAACTAAGGATATTTTGGAAGCAGCTACTTGGAGTTCAGTGCATACTTTCTCTAAGCATTATCATCTTCCTATCTACTCTAAGTCTAGGGCTGGTTTTGCCACTGCTGTTTTGCAAGGCATGTTATCAGCTCCTGCTTCCTTATAATTTGCCAGCCTCCCTTTCCTCTGCTTTGGGATCCTACATAGTCAGGACTGCAGCAATGGAAGACTAAGAACATAGTACAGTTTTGTACCTACCATAAATGTAGATGTTCGAGGATTCCATTGCTGCAGTCCAATTTACCCTCCCTCCTTTCCCTCTGTGTTTAGGGGTGGTTGTGTAGGTGAGTTTACATGCTTATATTTTTGTATATATTGTTGTATATATTGTACATGTTTTTTGGTGCAGGTTGTTTTTGGGACTTGTCTTTTTGGGTCTTCTGACATCTGGGGCAAGAAAAGACTGAGGAAATGACGTCGGTCATGCGCATTAGTACCCTGACGTACTGACGTCAGTCTAAGGCGCCATGACCGACGTCAGCCTTATACTCTGGTATTCGGGCCGACTGGGACGCGGACTATACCCAATAGTCAGGACTGCAGCAATGGAATCCTCTAACATCTACATTTATGGTAGGTACAAAACTGTACTTTTTGGGGAACTCCAGACATAGATCTGTTCGCTTCTCCACTAAATTACCAGTTGCCAAAGTTTTGCACAAAAATGTTTCATCACACAGCTTGGAAGGTGGACGCTCTATCATTCAGTTGGAGCAATCTGCATGTATATGCCTTTCCACCTCTGCCTCTTCTTCCCAAAGTACTTTTGAAGGTCAGACAAGACAAGCCAACCATGATTTTGATAGCACCGGATTGGCCTCGACAACACTGGTACCCACTACTGAGGAGTTTAGTACGAGAACCTCCATGGCCTCTGCCTTTGATTCCGCACCTTCTGTCACAAGAGGACAGTCACTTCCTCAATGTCAAGATTCAGTCTCTGCATCTAACAGCCTGGCATATTCTGTTTTAGACTCTGGAGAGTCTCAGCTTCCACAACAAGTTTTGAATGTTATTTTGGAGGCCAGGAGGCCTAGTACCAGGAAAGTTTATGCTGATAAATGGAGATTTTTTATTTGGAGCAAAGGGAAGGACTTTGATGTCTCTAAACCTGATTTAAGTGTTGCTCTTCAATATCTTACTGAATTATTGGACAAGGGTTTGTCTTTCTCCTCGATAAAGGTCCATGCTGCAGCCATTTCTGCTCACTAAGATTGTGACCCTCCTTTATTCTCTCATCCTTGGTTTAAGCAATTTCTTAGAGGGGCAAAGAATATAAGACCCCCACGTAGAGCTCCTACTCCTGCTTGGGATCTCCATTTTGTGTTGGAAAACTTACTCTACAACCTTTTGAGCCTGCAGCTACTGCCGAGTTAAAGTATTTGTCATGGAAAACTGCGTTTTTGTTGGCCATTACCTCTGCAAGAAGGGTTTCTGAATTGCAGGCCCTCATGGCAGTGGAGCCTTTCCTGATTTTTCATAAGGATAGGGTATCTTTGCGTACTAATCCTTCCTTTATGCCTAAAGTGGTTTCTAGTGTGGCCTTAAATCAAACTATTCATTTGCCTACTTTTTATGCAAACCCCCAAAATAGAGGGGAGAAAATTTTGCATACTTTGGATATTCACAGGCAGTTGCGTTATTTGAGCAGAACCAAGGAGTTCAGACAGTCTCAGCAGTTATTTGTTTCTTTTGCTTTGGGTTCACAGGGTAAACCTGTTTCAAAACAAACTATTTCTAAATGGATTGGGTTTTGTATTTCTTTCTGTTATTCCCATCATGGTAAGGAGATTCCGGCTGGAATCAGGCCTCATTCCACTAGGGCTACTGCTACTTCTACGGCCTTTCTAAGGGGGGTAGCTACAAAAGACATTTTGGAGGCAGCTACTTGGAGTTCAGTGCATACTTTTTCTAAACATTACCACCTTCCTCTTTATTCTAAGTCTAGGGCTGGATTTGCCACTGCAATTTTACAGGGCATTTTAGGCCCCTAATGCTTTATGATTTTTACCATCCTCCCTTTCCAGTTGCTTTGGGATTCTACCCATAAGTAAGGACTGCAGCAATGTGAGATGAAGAACATAGTACAGTTTTGTACCTACCATAAATGTAGATGTTCGAAGATCCACATTGCTGCAGTCCAATTTACCCTCCCTCCTTCCCCACTGTAGTTTGACATGGTGCTATGCTTTAGGTGATGGTTGTTGTTGGGCATGTTTTTTGGGAGGTATTCTGTTTTTGGCTGTGGCCTTTCTGGTTTGGCCTTCTGACATCTGGGGCAAGAAAAGACTGAGGATATGACGTCAGTCATGCCTTTATACCCTGACGCCTGATGTCAGATCTAGGCGCATGACCGACGCCAGCCTAATACTTTGGTATTCGGGCCGACCGAGGACAGCGGACTACCCATAAGTAAGGACTGCAGCAATGTGGATCTTCGAACATTTACATTTATGGTAGGTACAAAACTGTACTTTCTCTTCAGCGACCTTTGCTATGCGCTCGCTGAACTACTTATGTCACTTCACCAGACTCCAAAGGGATATCCTTAAGGAGCTAGGTGAAGTAGTACAGGATCCCACAGCTGCAGGGGCTCAAGAAAAATTGCTTCAGCTAGGAACCCTTAATTCTATTGCTAACTCCTCCATGCGACTGATATCATATGCAGCAGATGGCAGTAGGGTCAGGTACAGGTGTGGCTCTTAGACGCCAAGCCTGGATGCGGCTCTGTAATTTTGCAGATCCCTTTAAGGCGTCCTTCACAAACTCTCCCTTTGATGGGTCAGCTTTGTTTGGCCCTCAAGTGAAGGAAACATTGACCAGGTGTGAGCAGGACGGCAAGACTCTTTCTGCCGTAGGGGTCCATTTTTCCACCCCTTCTAGACCTTACCCTAAAGGACAGAAGGGTGGCAAAATGTGGTTCTGCAAATCCCAAGGAGTCACGTGGTCAGTTTACCCCTAGATGCAGAGGGGGTAACAATAACAGACGCCGCCCTAGAGGCAGAGGGGCTCCACAAAACCAGGGAAGCAGAGAGCCTCTCTCTGACAAGCCCTTTCAGCATCCCTGAGGTGTTGCCCGACTGTCCATCCTTGGAGGCAGTCTGGGGAAGACTATCGCTGTACCCAGAAGCCTGGCTTTCCCTAACTCAAGACAGATGGGTACAGTCTATCATGTCCGAGGGTTACAAAATTCCTTTCGAGGAAACTCCCTTCTCTCACTCAAATTCCCTTCCAGATGTACCACCCGGTCTAAGGGAAATTGCAGAGTTAGAAGTTTTAAAACTTCTACAAAAAAGAGCCATTCAGCCAGTTACAACAGACCATTCAGAGCCCGGAATCTACTCGAGGTTCTTTTTGGTCCCCAAAAAGACGGGAGACTGGAGACCAATATTGGATCTCAGCAGACTCAAGTCTGTGAGAGAGACAAGATTCTGAATGGTCACACTTCAGTCAATTCTGCCCTTCTTACACAAGGACAACTGGATGTGCTCAATAGATCTTCAGGATGCGTACTATCACATAAAAATTCGCAGACGCTCCAGAAGGTTTCTCCGCTTTCGGCTGAGGTCCAGTCATTTCCAATTCAGAGCCCTGCCCTTTGGTCTCACTACAGCCCCCAGAGTGTTCACCAAATGTATGGCAGTGGTCACGGCTCACCTGAGACGTCAAGGATTCCAGGTGTTTCCATATCTCGATGACTGGCTCCTTTCAGCCACCACCAGGCATCAGCTTCTTCAAGCCAGGGATTACACAATAAATCTTTGCACTCAATTGGGCATCTCTATCAACTACGGAAAATCCTCCTTATTGCCCTGCCAGTCTATTACTTTCATAGGCGCAAACTTAAACACTGTTCGGATGTCAGCTACCCTCACAGACCAAAGAATCTTAGATATTCAAAGTCATGTGAGGATCATCCTAGCCAGCAAGAAAGTACAAGCCAGAATGGTTCTAAAGGTGTTGGGTCTCATGGCTGCGGCCATTACCCTTCTTCCCCTGGCCCGCTTCTATATGCGCCTTCTTCAATGGATGTTGTTCACTCAGTGGTCTTACCAACAACTTCCGATGCGTCACCAAATACTGGTGACACAGATTTGCAAGAATCATCTTTCTTGGTGGATTACTTCTCCCCAGATTCACCAAGGCAGACCCTTTGTACCCCCAGCCCCGGTAGCCACTGTCACTAACACCTGCACATAAATGTCCTAGAGATGAGAGCAGTGCTTTTAACGTTGCAAGCCCTCAACGACTTTCTTCCTTTAGGGACAATTGCAGTCCACACAGACTACATGTCTGTAGTATGGTATATCAACAAACAGGGCGGAACCAAGTCCTACCCCTTGTGTCGAGAAGCACTCAGACTTTGGCAATGGGCGATCTCCTCTCATCGGTTTCTGGTAGCAACACATATCCCTGGGAAAATCAACATTTTAGCGGACAGATTGAGCAGAGCTATTCTCATGCCTCACGAGTGGTCTCTCAAACAATCTATAGTGGAGGAGATTTTTCTAGAATGGGGCCGCCCATGTTGCGATCTTTTTGCTACTCCCCAAAACAGCAAATGCCCAGACTTCTTCTCTCTCTTCCCACTGCCAGGCCATCCCCCCAGAGGCGCTCTGACCCAGGATTGGCCCCAGGGACTTCTTTATGCCTTTCCTCCCTTTCCTCTGATTCCACAGGTAATCAGAAAGCCACCGTTTTGAGAGCCAAAATGATTCTCATTGCTCCTTATTGGCCTCGACAAATTTGGTTTCCGTTCCTCCATCGTCACCTTTTGGTGCAGCCGTGGCATCTGGACCCAGTGCCAGACCTTCTGATTCACCAATCAGGTCAGCTGCACCGGTCTATCCCTTCTCTCAACCTCACAGCATGGTTGCTCCACTTCCTTCCTTAGCCAGGCTTCCTATGATCTCTAATCCCGTTAGACATCATAGTAGCTTCCTTAAAATCCTCTACTAGGAGGATTTATACTAGCAAATGGAAACGTTTTTCTTGGGCAAAAGCCAAAAATATTGATCCCTTCACTGCTCCAGTACAAGCAGTTTTGGATTTCTTAGCGGAAATTTCACGCGGGCTCCTCTTCTTCCATGGTCAAAGTTCAGTTGGCTGCTATCTCGAACTTTCATGTCGGGTTCGCAGATCAAAACATTGTCCCACAGGCTTTGTAGAGCCTTCTTGAGAGGAATTTTTCTCCTGAAACCTCCTATCAGGAGTCCTCCTCCTCAATGGGACCTAAATTTAGTGCTGACATCCTTGATTCTTCCTCCCTTCGAGCCAGCTGTTTAATGTTCTCTGAAATTTCTTTCATGGAAAACTTTATTCCTGGTTGCTATTACATCGGCTAGGAGGGTGTCTGAACTTCATGCTCTATCTGTTCGCCCCCCCCCTATTCTGTCTTCCACAAAGACAGAGTATCATTGAGAACTAATCCGACCTTTTTGCCTAAGGTCACCTCAAAGACTAATTTGAATCAGGCTATTGATCTTCCTGTATTTTTCCCAAACTACTCCAACAGATCGGAACAAAAATTACATTATCTTGATGATCACCACCAACTCAGATATTATTTGGACAGAACAAAACAATTCAGGAAATCCGATCAGCTCTTTGTTTCTTATGCTGACAACAAGAAAGGCCTTCCTGTTTCAAAAGTGACCTTATCTAGATGGCTTTCCTCTGTCATCTCTGAAATTTATCAGCTCAGGGGAAAACAGCTGTGCTCGAAACCTAAAGCGCATTCAACCAGAAGCTTAGCCACTTCCACAGCTTTTCAAGCTAGACTTCCATTAGACACTATTTGTGCAGCAGCTACTTGGGCCACTCCTCATACATTTGTTTCCCATTACAAATTGGATTTGGCCTCCAGGGACAGAGCCAGTTTTGGCTCTACAGTTCTCAAGAGTCTGTTCCATTGAACCACCCAGGATAGAGGTGCTAGGGACGCGGTCCCATCAAGCAAGAATGAAGGCGAGATTGACAACTTAACATTGAAGTTATGTACCTACCATAACGTTCCATGTTGTCTTCTCTCGCCTTCTTTCTTGCGACCCTCCCTCCTTCCCCCAGGCCTGAACAGACTTTTCTCTCTACAGGGAATTATGCTTCTGAAGACCATACAGTGCTGGTCTTCCTACCATCCTTCAGGCCTTTTTCTCTCCTTCTTTCTAACTTTTGGAAGTTATTTATGCTAGGTGCTATTGCCTATTGTCATCAAACGAGATCTGGGTACTTACCGCCTTGCATCATGGGATATGGGGCTGCCTCGAGCTGGTAAAAGTGACTCTCGAGCTTAGCAGTGCAGTCGGAGCCGAGGATCGGCTCCGAACCCATCAAGCAAGAAAGAAGGCGAGAGAAGACAACTAACATGGAACGTTATGGTAGGTACATAACTTCTCATTATAGCAGTCCTCTGTTCTGGATTGTAGTCCAACTCTATATTAGGATTCGCCATAGTCGTGTGCTGGAGCAGATATTAAGTAGGCAAAGTGAATGTTCAAAGAAATACTGCACCAGCCAAGGAGTCCTTGGTAAGCAAAAAACAGTAAATGATGAAAAGAAAATCGACTCATTACAATTAAAAACTTTATTGCATTCAAGATACCTTAAGACATATAGCTTCAGCAAAATTTAAAGACTAAGCTGTACCTTTAATAACTAAACTAACATTAAAACCTTCATATTAGCTTAAAATAAACTTCTACCACGATAAGCCTACTAAATGTAAGAAATATAAAATGAACATAAATATTCATAACATGTACCAATATATATACAACAGCACATATAACAGCCTGATTATAAGCCTTGTGAGCTGACTAAAACAGCCTGTAATTAGTAATGAACTTTTTAAGAATTTTTTATATTCCATATCTTAATCTGGCAAGATACAAAATATAAAGACAAATGTTCAAACTTGATAGAGAGCACAACTTCAAGAATGGTAATGTACATATCTAGAATGTTCTTGTTCTAGATATGTACATTACCATTCTTGAAGTTGTGCTCTCTATCAAGTTTGAACATTTGTTTGTCTTTATATGTATATTTTTTGTATCTTGCCAGATTAAGATATGGAATATAACTAGCTTTTAAAAAATTCTTAAAAAAAGTTCATTACTAATTACAGGCTGTTTTTAGTCAGCCTGAATGTTATATACATTTACTTAATAATCACAAGGCTATATGTTACTGTTCCCCAATAGGGGCTATATATATATTGGTACATTGTATTTATATATATTTATGAATATTTATTTATTTCATTTTATATTTCTTACATTTGTAAGCTTATCAATTAGGTAGACCTTGCACTAGTTTATTTTAAGCTAATATGAAGGTTTTAATGTTAGTTTAGTTAAGGTACAGCTTAGTCTTTTAAACATTTTTGAATGTACTTTTCTATTATATCTTAAGGTATCTTGAATGCAAGCCTAATGAACTTTCTCTTTAAAGAGCTTACTCTCAGAATAAGCTTAATTGAATAGTTAATTTATTAATTGTTTGATTACATTGAGTAATGAGGATGTAGTACTATTTAAGCTTGCTGTTTTAATTCAATGTTATGGTCTGAGGAAGCGTATCATAGATATGTGAAAGCGCTTACCGAATAAAGTTTTATTTAGTTTATTTTCGTGGTGAGTCCGAGGTTTTCTTTTCATCATTTACTGTTTTTTGCTTACCGAGGACTCCTTTGCCCATATATATATATATATATATATATAATATATATATATATATATATATATATATATATATATATATATATATATATATATATATATATATATATAATATTTCAGTTTGGGATATATATATATATATATATATATATATATATATATATATATATATATATATATATATATCCCAGTTTGGGATAGATATATATATATATATATATATATATATATATATATATATATATATATATATATATATATATTTCAGTTTGGGATAGATATATATATATATATATATATATATATATATATATATATATATATATATTTAAGACACTGTAGTCAGTAAGTGTGGCGATTTCATTAAACAATGCTATTTCTTCCTGGACCCACTGTGTCCTGTTTTCTAGCATCTTATCTTCTGAACTGTTGGTAATAGGTGATCCCATGTGATGTAAACTTCATTTTCTGTGATGCCTTGTGGTTTGTTTCCAGTGTTGTTCAGCCACTTAAGTATCATAATGTTTGCACAATCCCTAGTGTAACGGTCTTGCCACGTTATGCTTTTCAGTCTACAGTCCTGACATTAATATGTCACAGCCAGCAATGAGGTGTTCAATAGTTTCCAATTCTGTTTTACAAAACCTGCATTTTGTTTTTCTCCCACATGTCCAATGAACTTTGTAAATCATTGTGTACATAGCCCACTATCTTGAGCTGCCAATATTGGCCTTTTATCTAGTTTTGAATTTGCCTCTTAACCATTCTTCCGTTCATTCCTGATCCAACATTAGGGTCTTCCAGACGTTTTTTTATACTTGCAACTATATTTATGCATTTTCCACATTTCATGCCTTCTCATCTGGTCTTTCACCTTTGTTATGTTTTTTTGGCACATTCAGTTGCTGCCTGATTTTATCTACTTTTGGTTTGTTTTCCTTTCCTGCTTGATGCTTATATGCTTCTGCTAGATTGAGCAGAGAAGTTGTCTTGGGTTTATTGTCATGTTTCAAAACTCTGCTTGATGCTTATATGCTTCTGCTAGATTGAGCAGAGAAGTTGTCTTGGGTTTATTGTCATGTTTCAAAACTTTCACTACTCTTGAGTTTTACGAGGTCCGCAGCTGTGTGGAGTCGCAAGATTGCAGATCTCTACATGTAATCAATTTTCAAGGAGGCCTATCCCTCCTCCGTAATAAGGATTGTATAATCTTGGTATGCACTGACTTTATGCTCATATAATTTATAAAAATATCTTTGTTTTCCTATCTAATTTATCCATCGTGTTTTGGGGCCAGTTACTCCAAAACGAAGTTAGCACAGGAAGAGCAAATTGATGTTCTTCATCTCACATTGCTGCAGTCCTTACATATGGGTAGTCCGCTGTCCTCGGTCGGCCCGAATACCAAAGTATTAGGCTGATGTCGGTCATGGGCGCTCAGATCTGACATCAGAGCGTCAGGGTATAAAAGCGCATGACCGACGTCATATCCTCAGTCTTTTTTGCCGCATGGTCCGATGCAGAAGCAGCGTTGCAAGTGCCGTTCGGCGTTCTGAAATTTTCGTATTCTGAGTTTCAGACCGAAACCAAGTTGGGCTAAGTACTCGCTAGAATATTTTGTTTTTCTTGCCTCAGTTAATTCCGGATGTCAGAAAAAGTGAATAATTGTATTTCTTGTGGGAAACAGATACCGCATAGGGATTATCGCTCTCTTTGCATTCCTTGTTTGGGACCGGACCACGTAGTCGGGTGTCGGTTTTGTGCTAGGTTTAATAAGCGCACTATAAGAAGAAGGTTAGATTGTGCTAGGTTAGTCTTTGGTAAGTGGTGTAATTATAATATGCCGCCGGATCCTCCGACCGCTTCCACGAAGAAGTGCAAAGACAAATCCTTGAAACCTAGACAGGTTGATTCGTCCGCTTCGACGCCGGGTCCTGCAGAAACTACAGTGGAGCAGGTGGAGCCGCTGAAGTTTCTGTTGAGTCTCAGGGGAAACTTTGAGACAGAACAAAAAAAATTTAAATCTGATCAACATTTTGCAGGATGTGGCCTCACAGGAGTCAGGTCAAGCTGAAGGGGCCTCTCAAGTTTCTGTTCTCCCTTCTATGCCTAAGGTGGTTAGGCCTTCTGCTACTATTTCTAAGGCTTCTTCTAAGGGCAGGTCTGTTTTGCCTTCCTCTGGTGTCCCTCCAGGTACTTCAGGGTCTGTGCCTAAAAGCACATGCTTAAAATGGCAGCAGATTTGATTATTTTAGTTAGAGGTTCTATGCGCCCTCCTGATAAGAGGCCCAGGGTGGAGCCCGAGTTGGAAAGTTTGGAGCAGGCCTCAGATGACTCAGACTCTTCTGCTGAAGATATTCTAGATTTTCCCCCTTATTCGGATTCTGATGCAGAGGATTCCACTCCTTCTGCTTCTCCTCCAGAGGATTTTTCATTTTCAGAAACTCTGCATTCCATGAGGGAGCATTTTAAGTGGGAAGGACAGGATTTCTCTGATTCACGGAAGAGGCTTAGGAATTCTTGTTTTTACCACAGCATAGACCCTTGGCTATACCTCCTGTTTTGGATGTTCAAGATGTTTTCTCGGAGGCTTCCCTTAATCCAGATTCTTTGCCTCCTGCGCCAGTTAAACCGGACAGGTATTACAGGGTGCCTGAGGCTCATAAATATTTGTATAAGAGTCCTAGGGCGGACCCAGAAACTATTCGTCAGGGGCCTAAGGGTGTTAGAGCTTCTGTTGTAAAGAATCCGGTTCCTCTAGATAAGGAAGCTAGAGCTTTGGATAGATGGGGTAAGAAGGTGTATACCTCTTCTACTTTAGCAATGAGGGCTTTAAATTGCCAGTTTCATATGTTGAAATATCAGAATTTCCTCCTTTCTCAGCTAAAATCTAAAGTGGATGCTTTGGCAGAGGGCATAGAGTGTAAAGAATTGCAGGATTTAGTACATGTCTCTGAACAGGTGGGTAAGCATTCTTTGCAGTGTGGTTTTGATGCTGTACAGGCCTCTTCTAGGGTGGCTGCCACTGGTTCAGTTCTTCGTAGGCACGCCTGGCTTAAGGATCAGAATTTGTCCGAACATGTTAAAACTAGAATTCTGGATGCCCCTTTACAGCCTGAAGTTTTGTTTGGTCCCCCTGTGGAGTCGGTTTTGAAGAAAATGGAAGACCAGGCTAAGTCCATGCAGACTGTTAAAGATTTTTTGCAGGTGCAACCTCCAAAGTTTAGTAGAAATTGGCCTACTAAGGGGTGGACCTACCCTTCTGATTCTCAGTCTAGGGGTAGATCTAGACGTGGCAGGGGCAAAGCTCACAGTACATTCAGGCCTAGAACTTGGAGTTCATCTGCACAATCTGCAGGTGAGGGCAGGGGCCAGTCCTTTCGTAAACAGGCCCAATGACCTGCATTTTCAGCTGCCAAATTCTTCTTCCCTGGCAGCTCCTTTGGGAGGAAAGTTAGCACTCTTCAAGCAAAACTGGCGTTTAGTCACCCAGGACAAATGGGTATTAGACATTATAAACCGAGGCTACAAGTTCTATTTCCATACATTGCCTCCTTTCAAAGGCATGCCAGACGTTCCTCCTCGGCAAAGGATAGAGGCTCACAAGCAGATTTCTTTACTTCAAATAGGAGCTATACAGCCAGTTCCTCTGTCAGAAGTGGGACTAGGATTTTATTCTCGCCTGTTTCTAGTACCAAAGAAAGGGAACACGTGGAGACCAATTTTGGATTTATCTATCCTCAACACTTATCTGGACATTCCAAAGTTCAAAATGCTGACGTTACAACAGCTTTTACCTCTGTTGGGAAAAGATCACTGGATGGTAACTCTGGATCTCAAAGAGGCTTATCTTCATGTTCCTATCAGGCCCAGTTGCAGGAGGTACCTGCTGGCTGGAAATTTACATGATCAGTTCTCTGCATTGCCCTTTGGCTTATCTACTGCGCCCAGAGTGTTCACAAAGGTTCTGGCTCCAGTGATAGCCTTTTTCAGGTTAAGAGGAATACAGATTTATCCTTATTTGGACTATTGCCTGATTATTGCACAACACAAAGACTAACTTCTGCATCATCTACAGTATGTGATGGTAGTGTTAAGATGCCTAGGGTATTCTGTGAACGAAACAAAGTCCAGTCTAGTACCCTCTCAGGACATGTGCTTTCTGGGTGTGAGACTGAATACAGCTTCCCAGATGGCCTTTTTGACCCCGGACAAACAAAGAAGCCTTTCTCTTTATTTCCATCAAATGTCTCTACAGTCCAGGCTGACTGCAAAGACAGTCCTTCAAGCCTTGGGGTTCATGGCATCTTGTATTCTGGTGCTTCCCAATGCCAAACTGCATATGAGGAAGCTTCAATGGTATCTCAAAAATGTATGGACACAACACTGCCAAGATCAAGACACTGTCATTCAGATAATACCTTGCATTCAGAATTTTTGTGGTGGGCTCAGGAATGTCACCTAAACAAGGGACTCTCTGTGACCCGACCAGAGGCGAGTCAGATTCTAACGACAGATGCCTCGGACAAGGCTTGGGGAGCACACCTCAATGGAAAATGGGTGCAAGACACATGGCCTGTCAGACTTCAACATTTGCATATCAACTTGAAGGAGATGTTAGCAGTCCAATTTGCATTGATGGCTTTCAAGGATTTACTTCACCCAGGACAGGTGTTGATTCAAACAGACAACACTACTGTCATGTGGTACATCAACAAGCAAGGGGGAACCCATTCGTACCCTCTTTGCAGGCAAGCGATGATTTTGTGGGAGACTGCTCTGTTTACACCTCAATCTTCAGGCAAGGTTTCTGCCAGGAGCACAGAACTCCTTAGCGGATGTGTTGAGCAGGCAAATTGTGGATCCTCACGAGTGGAAACTGGATCCTCATGTATTTCAAAAGTTGACAGTGTTATGGGGGACTCAAGACATAGATCTGTTCGCTTCTCCACTAAATTACCAGTTGCCAAAGTTTTGCACAAAAATGTTTCATCCCACAGCTTGGAAGGTGGATGCTCTATCAGTTGGAGCAATCTTCATGTCTATGCCTTTCCACCTCTGCCTTTCATTCCCAAGGTACTCCTGAAGGCCAGAATAGACAAGCCATCCATGATTCTGATAGCGCCGGATTGGCCTCGACAGCACTGGTACCCACTACTGAGGAGTTTGGTACGGGAGCCTCCATGGCTTCTGCCTTTGATTCCGCATCTTTTGTCTCAGGAGGGCAATCACTTCCTCAATGTCAAGATTCAGTCTCTGCATCTCACAGCCTGGCATATTCTGTTTTAGACCCTGGAGGGTCTCTGCTTCCACAACAAGTTTTGAATGTTATTTTGGAGGCCAGAAGGCCTAGTACAAGGAAAGTTTACGCTGATAAATGGAGGAGATTTTTTCTTTGGAGCAAAGCGAAGGACTTTGATGTTTCCAAGCCTGATTTAAGTGTTTCTCTTCAATATCTTACTGAGTTATTGGACAAGGGTTTGTCTTTCTCCTCGATAAAGGTTCATGCTGCAGCCATTTCTGCTCACTATGACTGTGACCCTCCTTTATTTTCCCATCCTTTGTTTAAGCAATTTCTTAGAGGGGCAAAGAACATAAGACCCCCACGTAGAGCTCCTACTCCTGCTTGGGATCTCAGTTTTGTGTTGGAAAAGCTTACTCTACAACCTTTGAGCCTGCAGCTACTGCCGAAGTTAAAGTATTTATCATGGAAGACTGCTTTTTGTTGGCCATTACCTCTGCAAGAAGGGTTTCTGAATTACAGGCCCTTATGGCAGTGGAACCTTTCCTGATTTTTCATAAGGATAGGGTATCTTTGCGTACTAATCCTTCCTTTATGCCTAAAGTGGTTTCTAGTGTGGCCTTGAACCAAACTATTCATTTGCCTACTTTTTATGCAAACCCCCAAAATAAAGGGGAGAAGATTTTGCATACTTTGGATATACACAGGCAGTTACGTTATTATTTGAGCAGAACCAAGGGGTTCAGGCAGTCTCAGCAGTTGTTTGATGTTCTTCATCTCACATTGCTGCAGTCCTTACATATGGGTAGTCCGCTGTCCTCGGTCGGCCCGAATACCAAAGTATTAGGCTGACGTCTGTCAAGGCGCTTAAAACTGACATCAGGACGTCAGGGTACAAAAGCGCATGACCGACGTCATATCCTCAGTCTTTCTTGCCGCATGGTCCGATGCAGAAGCAGCGTTGCAAGTGCCATTCGGCGTTCTGAAATTTTTCGAGTTCAGAGTTTCAGACTGAATCCAAGTTGGCTAAGTACCCGTTAGAATATTTTGTTTTTTTCTTGCCTCAGTGTATTACCGGATGTCAGAAAAAGTGAATAACTGTATTTCTTGTGGGAAGCAGATACCGCATAGGGATTATCATTCTTTGTGCATTCCTTGCTTGGGGCCTGAGCACGACGTTGTCGGGTGTCGCTTTTGTGCTAGGTTCAATAAGCGCACTATTAAGCGAAGGTTAGATTGTGCTAGGCTGGTCTTTGGTAAGCGGTGCAATTATAATATGCCGTCGGACTCTCCGCCCGCTTCTACGAAGCGCAATGACAAAACTGTTAAACCCAGGCAAGATGAGTCGTCCGTTCCGGACGCCGGTTCTTTAGAGGCTTCAGTGGAACCGGTGGTTCCGACGGGAGACTTCTCTGGAGTCTCGGGGAGACTTTGATTTTGCAGGATGTGGCCTCTCAAGAGGCAGGTCAGGCTGAAGGGGCTTCTCGGGTTACTGTACTCCCCTCCCTTCCTAGGGTGGTTAGGCCCTCTCCTTCTGTTTCCAAGGCTTTTCCCAGAGGCAGGCCAGGTTTAGCTTCTGTTGGTGTCACTCCTTGTTCAGCAGGGTCTGTGCCTAAGAAGCACATGCTTAAAATGGCAGAAGATTTGATTACTCTGATTAGAGGTTCTTTGCCCCCTCCTGATAGGAGGCTTAGGGTGGAGCCAGAGTTGGGAAGTTTTGAGTAGGCTTCGGATGTTTCAGAGTCTTCGGCTGAAGACTTGCAGGAATACTCTCCTTATTCTGATTCTGATGCAGATGATTCCACTCCTTCTGCTTCTCCTCCAGAGGATTTTTCTTTTTCAGAGACACTTCATTCTATGAGGGAACATTTTAAGTGGGAAGGTCAGGACTGCTCTGATTCTCGGAAAAGGCTTAGGGAATTTTTGCTTTTACCCCAACATAGGCCCTTGGCTATACTCTCTGTTCTGGATGTTGTGGAAGATGTGTTTTCAGAGGCTTCACTTAATCCTGATTCTCTGCCTCCTGCACCTGCTAAACCGGATAGGTATTACAGGGTGCCTGAGGCTCATAAATATCTTTATAAGAGTCCTAGGGCGGACCCAGAAACTATTAGTCAGGGACCTAAGGGTGTCAAGGCCTCTGTTGTAAAAAATCCGGTTCCTCTAGATAAAGAGGCCAGAGCTTTGGATAGATGGGGAAAGAAGGTCTATACATCTTCTACCTTAGCTATGAGGGCTTTGAATTGCCAGTTTCATATGTTGAAATATCAAAACTTTCTTCTTTCTCAATTGAAGTCTAAGGTGGATGCTCTGGCGGAAGGCATTGAGTGTAAAGAATTACAAGATTTGGTGCATGTCTCTGAACAGGTGGGTAAGCATTCATTACAATGTGGTTTTGATGCTGTGCAGGCCTCATCTAGGGTGGCTGCCACTGGTTCAGTTCTTCGCAGGCACGCCTGGCTGAAGGATCAGAATTTATCTGACCATGTTAAGACAAGGATTTTGGATGCTCCTTTGCAGTCTGATGTGTTGTTTGGTTCACCTGTGGAGTCAGTCTTGAAGAAAATGGAAGACAAGGCTAAGTCTATGCAGGCTGTTAAAGATTTTTGCAAGTTCAGCCTCCGAAGTTTAGTAGGAATTGGCCTGCTAAGGGGTGGACGTATCCTTCTTATGATTCTCAGTCTAGGGGTAGATCTAGACGTGGTAGGGGCAGAGCTCAGAGTTCTTTCAGACCTAGAACAGGGAGTTCACCTGCACAATCTTCGGGTGAGGGCAGGGGCCAGTCCTTTCGTAAACAGGCCCAATGACCTACTTTTTCAGCTGCCATATCCTTCTTGCCTGGCAGCACCTTTGGGAGGAAGGTTGGCACTCTTCAAAGAAAATTGGATTTTGATTACCCAAGACAAATGGGTATTGGATATCATACACCAAGGTTACAAGTTTTATTTCCATACCTTGCCTCCTTTCAAAGGCATGCCAGACGTTCCTCCTCAGCAAAGGCTAGAGGCTCACAAACAAATTTCTCTACTACTTCAAATAGGGGCCATACAACCTGTCACTCTGCCAGAAGTGGGCCTAGGATTTTATTCTCGCCTGTTTCTAGTACCAAAGAAAGGGAACACGTGTAGACCAATTTTGGATTTATCTATCCTCAACACATATCTGGACATTCCCAAGTTCAAAATGTTGACGTTACAACAGCTTTTACCTCTGCTGGGCAAAGATCACTGGATGGTGACTCTGGATCTCAAGGAGGCTTACCTTCATGTTCCTATCAGGCCCAGTTGCAGGAAGTATCTGCGTTTTCGGGCTGGGACTTTTCATCATCAGTTCTCTGCATTGCCCTTTGGCTTATCTACTGCGCCCAGAGTGTTCACGAAGGTTCTGGCTCCAGTGGTAGCTTTCTTCAGGCCAAGAGGAATACAAATCTATCCTTATTTGGACGATTGCCTGATTCTGGCCCAAGGAAAGGACGAACTTCTTCATCATTTACAGTATGTGATGGCAGTGTTAAGATGCCTGGGGTATTCTGTGAACGAAATAGTCCAGTCTAGTACCCTCTCAGGACATGTGCTTTCTGGGTGTGAGACTGAATACAGCATCCCAGATGGCCTTTTTGACCCCGGACAAACAAAAGAATCTTTCTCTCTACTTCCACCATTTGTCTCGTCAGTCCAGGCTGACTGCAAGGACAGTCCTTCAAGCCTTGGGGTTCATGGCATCTTGTATTCTGGTACTTCCCAATGCCAAACTGCATATGAGGAAGCTACAATGGTATCTCAAAAATGTATGGACGCAGCACTGCCAAGATTTGGACACTGTCATTCAGATAATACCTTGCATTCAAAAGGAATTTTTGTGGTGGGCTCAGGAATGTCACCAAAACAAGGGACTCTCTGTGACCCGACCAGAGGAGAGTCAGATTTTAACGACAGATGCCTCAGACAAAGCTTGGGGAGCTCATCTAAATGGAAAATGGGTACAAGACACGTGGCCTGTCAGACTTCAACATTTACATATCAACTTGAAGGAGATGTTAGCAGTCCAATTTGCATTGATAGCTTTCAAGGATTTACTTCTTCCAGGGCAGGTGTTGATTCAAACAGACAACACAACTGTCATGTGGTACATCAACAATCAAGGGGGGACGCATTCATATCCTCTATGCAGACAAGCAATGATTTTGTGGGAGACTGCTCTGTTTACAGCTAAATCTTCAGGCAAGGTTTCTGCCAGGAGCACAGAACTCCTTAGCAGATGTGTTGAGCAGACAAATTCTGGATCCCCACGAGTGGAAATTGGATCCTCATGTATTTCAGAAATTGACAGTGTTATGGGGAACTCCAGACATAGATCTGTTCGCTTCTCCACTAAATTACCAGCTGCCAAAGTTTTGCACAAAAAGGTTTCATCCCACAGCTTGGAAAGTGGATGCTCTCTCATTCAATTGGAGCAATCTTCACGTGTATGCCTTTCCACCTCTGCCTCTCCTCCCAAAGGTACTCCTGAAGGTCAGACAGGACAAGCCAAACATGATTATAATAGCTCCGGATTGGCCTCGACAGCACTGGTACCCATTACTGAGGAGTCTGGTACGGGAGCCTCCATGGCCTTTGCCTTCGATTCCTCACCTGCTATCTCAGGAGAACAGTCATTTACTCAATGTCAAACTTCACTCTCTACATCTAACAGCCTGGCATATTCTGTTTTAAACCCTGGAGGGACTCAGCTTCCACAACAAGTTTTGAATGTTATTTTGGAGGCCAGAAGACCTAGTACAAGGAAAGTTTACGCAGATAAATGGAGGAGATTTTTATTTTGGAGTACAGCAAAGGACTTTGATGTTTCTAAACCTAATTTAAGTGTTGCTCTTAAATACCTTACTGAGTTATTGGACAAAGGTTTGTCCTTCTCCTCTATAAAGGTTCATGCTGCAGCGATTTCTGCTCACTATGACTGTGACCCACCATTATTTTCTCATCCTTTGTTTAAGCAATTCCTTAGAGGGGCAAAGAATATAAGACCCCCACGTAGAGCTCCTACTCCTGCTTGGGATCTCAATTTTGTGTTGGAGAAACTCTACAACCTTTTGAGCCTGCAGCAACTGCAGAGTTTAAATATTTATCATGGAAGACTGCTTTTTTGTTGGCCATTACCTCAGCGAGAAGGGTTTCTGAATTACAGGCCCTTATGGCGGTTGAGCCTTTCTTAATTTTCCACAAGGACAGGGTGTCTTTGCGTACTAACCCTTCTTTTATGCCTAAAGTGGTTTCTAGTGTGGCTTTAAACCAAACTATTCATTTGCCTACTTTTTATGCAAACCCCCAAAATAAAGGGGAAAGGATTTTGCACACTTTGGATATACAGACAGTTGCGATATTATTTGAGCAGAACTAAAGGGTTCAGGCAGTCTCAGCAGTTGTTTGTTTCTTTTGCTTTGGGTTCTCAGGGCAAACCTGTTTCAAAACAAACTATTTCTAAGTGGATTGGTTTTGTATTGCTTTCTGTTATTCCCATCATGGTAAGGAGATTCCAGCTGGGATTAGGCCTCATTCCACTAGGGCTACTGCCACTTCTACAGCTTTTTTAAGGGGGGTGGCTACTAAAGATATTTTGGAAGCAGCTACTTGGAGTTCAGTGCATACTTTCTCTAAGCATTACCACCTTCCACTTTACTCTAAATCTAGGGCTGGATTTGCCACTGCAATTTTACAGGGCATTTTGGCAGCCCCTAATGCTTTATAGTTTTGCCATCCTCCCTTACCTCTGCTTTGGGATTCTACCCATATGTAAGGACTGCAGCAATGTGAGATGAAGAACATAGTACAGTTTTGTACCTACCATAAATGTAGATGTTCGAAGATCCACATTGCTGCAGTCCAATTTACCCTCCCTCCTTCCCCTCTGTAGTGAGAGGTGGTGGTGTGGTTTGGGTTGTACATATTGTAAATATGGTTAGTGCAGGGGTGGTTGGTTATTTTTTGTTGTTTTTTGGCTTTGGCCTTTCTTGTTAGGGCCTTCTGACATCTGGGGCAAGAAAAGACAGGATATGACGTCGGTCATGCGCTTTTGTACCCTGACGTCCTGATGTCAGTTTTAAGCGCCTTGACCGACGTCAGCCTAATGCTTTGGTATTCGGGCCGACCGAGGACAGCGGACTACCCATATGTAAGGACTGCAGCAATGTGGATCTTCGAACATCTACATTTATGGTAGGTACAAAACTGTACTTTTCTTTTGCTTTGGGTTCTCAGGGAAAACCTGTTTCAAAACAAACTATTTCTAAATGGATTGGGTTTTGTATTTCTTTCTGTTGTTCCCATCATGGTAAGGAGATTCCGGCTGGAATCAGACCTCATTCCACTAGAGCTACTGCCACTTCTACTGCCTTTCTAAGGGGGGTAGCTACAAAAGATATTTTGGAAGCAGCCACTTGGAGTTCAGTACATACTTTTTCCAAGCATTACCACCTTCCTCTTTATTCTAAGTCTAGGGCTGGATTTGCCACTGCAATATTACAGGGCATTTTAGCAGCCCCTAATGCTTTATGATTTTGCCATCCTCCCTTTACCTCTGCTTTGGGATTCTACCCATATGTAAGGACTGCAGCAATGTGAGATGAAGAACATAGTACAGTTTTGTACCTACCATAAATGTAGATGTTCCAAGATCCACATTGCTGCAGTCCAATTTACCCTCCCACCTTCCCCTCTGTAGTTTGGCATGGTTATATGGTTTGGGTGATGGTTGTTGTTGGGCATGTTTTTGGGAGGTATCCTGTTTTTGGGCTGTGGCCTTTCTTTTTAGGGCCTTCTGACATCTGGGGCAAGTAAAGACTGAGGATATGACGTCGGTCATGCGCTTTTATACCCTGACGCTCTGATGTCAGATCTGAGCTCCCATGACCGACGTCAGCCTAATACTTTGGTATTCGGGCCGACCGAGGACAGAGGACTTACCCATATGTAAGGACTGCAGCAATGTGGATCTTCGAACATCTACATTTATGGTAGGTACAAAACTGTACTTTTTTATAGCGTGGATTTTGTTCCTAGATATAAATGCTGTTATCAGGATTAATTTGAAGTCTTCTAAAAGTATTCCTTACTAAGTTTTGTTCGTATTTGTTCATGTCTTGTTGATCCTTTATCCTTTCCCAGAGTATTTATACACTTCCTCTTGCTCAAGCTTTTGTATTCCATTCTTGTCCCAAACTCATGTTTTCTTGGTGCTGCAGCTTTCCTGTATTAAAGGTTACTTTTGCACATTTATCAAGACCAAATGATATTCAAAACTTCGGAGTTGTGCTTTCAGTTTAGTATCCGATCTGTACAGTTATAAATCATTGATAGAGAAGATAAGTCTTTACGCTTTGTTTTCTAGGAGTGAAACTGTAGCCATGGCCTAAGCTGTTAAGTAGACAGCTTAATGGTTTAAGGGTGGGACAGAATAACTGTGGTGACAGTCGCCCTAGAATATCCCCCTTTTAGCTCTGGATTAATAATTTATCCTTGATCATGCCTTAATTGCAAAGTGGTCTGCCACTGTTCCATGGTCACTAATGTAGTGTAGAGTGTATCTTGCACATTTTTGAGCATTCTTCTCCATGAGTATGGGGTACTATCAAATGCTTTTTTATAGTCAATCCATGTCCTACTTGGATTCTTCCCCTTTGTACGGTTCTCCACTGTGACTTTAACAAATTACCCTGTGTTCCATATGACAGTGTCTCTCATGGCTGATCAACCTTAAGGTTTTCAAAATTGCACTTCTCTAGGTATAAGATTCCCTTTTCTGATGCCCATGGAGTCCGTTTACTGGCTAGGCTCAGGTCACTTAGTTTGTGTGAGGTTTGTGGCACTTTTTAATCCGTGGGCTCTTTTTTGTTATTGCTGCAATAAGTTGGTTTTGAAGGGCTTACTTATGCCTTCCAGTTGCTGTACAGCCTCCACTTCAGGGTCTGAAAGCCCAGGGAATATGCATTCTTCCAAGGAGGCATCACCCAACTAGTGTCCAGACCACCTTCACATCCTCCTCAGTCAGGTCTACCCAGCGCTTGTCGAAAAATGAAGTGGATAAACTGAACTTCTCAAGGTGCAGATTCAGATGGGAGGTACTGCTGGCTCTGTCCCTTTCTGGATATGTGAGCAGGCATTCCCCATTTTGTCCTGTGGCTCTTCTGATCTGACCTGTTTCGGAGTTGTCTGGTCTGATGGTCATTGGAACAGAGGTGTCTGACATGAGAATGGCTTCCACTTCATCAGTTTCCACTGACTAGCTTGGCTCCGACTGCTTTGGGGCAAAGTGCTTCTCAGAGTAGTAGCTTAGAGTCCATGGGGTTGACTTTGACTCTGGTTTTTGGAGCATTCACTCACCCTCCAGAGTTTGTCATTTGTAGCTCTGCCCCAACTCTGCTCTTGGAGTGGAAGGTGGTGGAGTTTGAGAAGTCTGCTCAGACTGCTTCGTCTCTGGAGGGATGACTTATCTGCCTTTGAGAGGGTGGAGAGGGTACTTGCCCCATCCCTGTGGGTTTTCCTGGTTCTTCACCATTGGATCCCACCCCCTGGTCTCTAATGTTCCACCAGACAGCTGGTGTTGCAACGCCCCCAACCTTTTCCTTCTGTGGAACCTTTTTTATTCAGACCCGTCCCCAAAGTATCCCTCCAAAGAAGGTGGTATTTTTCTGGCTGCTATCCCTTTGGGTTAGGAAGCCCTTATCAGTACTACACCACCTGTCTGTTCAAACTGTCTCAACCCTTTGTTTAAGAGTCTTTGGATCAGAGCTTCTGTAACCATATGGGTTCGATTTTAGAAGATGATCGTATCTTCAGCTCCGATGCGTTCTTTGAGTGCACCAGTTCTGAGAGTTTTTTATTTGTATGACTGAAGCCAAAGCATCCCTGTCTGATCCAAAGTGTTACGTCTACTTTACTTGAAAGTTGACGGAGCAGTCACTTGTATCTTGGAGCCCAAACATTGGACAGCTTATGTTGGGGGAGCCGAAGGTGTGGAAGCATGGTTTCTTCAGTCTCCTCCCTGGTGTGCTCTGCTTTTGAGGTAGTGGAGAGAGTTCTGCTTCTCAAGGATAGAAGGTTTCTTCCTCCTTGGGTCTCCCCTCTGGATCCCAGATGTCTCTGACTTGAGCCTCCTCACTCTCTATTTTTCAGGGGCAGCCAACCCAGTCTCTAGACTACCCAGCAACACTTTCTCCTTTCTTTTGGTGGTCCTGTGGAACATCCTACCAAAGAAGTCCTTAGATGAGGGTGGAAAAGGAGGCACTTCAACCATCAAGAGTTGGTCACCAAAGAGTTATTTTTGAGGGTGAAGGGTCCCACAAGATCACCCCCTGATGTCTTCTTTAGAGACCTCCAGGAAATCTTCAAGCAAAGGGTGGTAGTTCTACCAATTTTAACCATTCCCAAGAGGCATCAGTTTTCCTAGAAGCCTTTGGGTCTGGTTCTTCAATCTCCTGGGTGACTGCACCTGCTAATGAGGGCACATTGATTCGATATCTATGTGGGTATGAAGGGAGCCAGACACTGAACCCCAAGAGACTAAACAGTATTTTGGCACCATCAAAAGGAAGAGTTTGAGCAAGAGAGCACTGGTTAGACGCCTTGGATGTGGCGGCAGCCACAAAAATAATCAGCCCCCTTTTTCCCACTTTTTTTTTTTACTTGTGGTCGGGGAATCTTAATTGTCACCAACTCTCTATTCAGTGCCATACTCATGCCAGACTGTCGCAGGTCTTTCACACAGTCCATCCACCTCTTTCGTGGATGTCCTCTCCCTCTTACCTTCTTCCTGTTTCCTCCCAAGTCTTCCTCACAAGATTCTTCTACTTTTCTGGGCATGTGTTCAAATCACTGTAATCTGTTCTGTGATGTTTTCTGCAATTGGAGCTACTTTGGCTTGTGCTGTTATGTCCTATCTTTGTAACCGTGTGCATCCCGCCACCCTTCTCGGGCACTTCATTTCCATCACCTCTAGCTTCAACTGTTCTGACTTTAGTGCCTGGGTTTATGTACCATACAGTAGTACTGGTCGCACCACTGTCTTGTACACCTTATTTTTTCAGATTTCTTTGGCATTCTCTCATAGACCACACCTGACACTATACCAGTTGGCTACAGACCTGCTGACTCTAGCTTTGACCTCTTCACACTTGCCTTCTCAACCACTCCTCCCAGGTACTTGAAGCTGTTTACCTGTTCCACTATTATCCGTTCTATCTCTATTCTCAGCGTCTTCTGATTTCCCCAATTTGCTGCCATTACCAGTCTTATCTGTGCTTAGTTTCATCCCGTGTGCCTTCAGTTTTGCATTCTATTCTTTTCTTTGCTGAAGTTCTAGCTCAGTCTGCCTGTAATGCCATATTGTCTGCAAACAGCAACTTTGTTCCGTCTTCGCCACCCGTTTGCTAATGTAGTCCCTCCACCAGTATGAACAACAGTGGGCTCAGAGCTGATCCCTGGTGTACACCCACTCCCACTGGGAATCCCCCTGTGAGGTAGAAACCTTTCTGTAGTACAGTCATTGGGTCTTTGTACATAGCCTGCACTAATACTACCAATGTTTCTGGGACTTCAAACCACCACAGTACTGCCCAGATCAGCTTTCTTGGGACCTTGTCATATGCTTTCTCCAGGTCTAGGAATGCCCAGTTGGACACTCATCTCTTAACTTCAAGTATCTGTCTCACTGCAAACATCTTGTCAATTGTGCTGCAGCCTGATCTGAATCCGAACTGCTCCTCTCCCATCTTACATTCTACTACTCTGTATATCTGTTTTCAGTCACCCTTTCCAGAACTTTCATACACTGTGATAGGAGTTTGCCTCTGTAATGCCCACAGTTGTGGTTGTTCCCTTTTGTTTTTGTACACTGGCACAAGTATGCTTATTATACAGTAAGCTGAGACTCTTTTCTCTCCACACTATTAGTACCCTCAGGAGCAATTTCTCCCCCATTTCACCCAGCATCTTTATTGTATCTGGTGTGATGTCCTCTGAGCCTGCTGCTTTCCCTGACTTCAGTTTCCTTAGTGCTGTTCTTACTACTTCTACAGTGGGCTCCTCCTCTTCTCTCATTGTAGGCTGTTTCTGGAGCAGTACAGCTTCTGTGGGGTTTTCTTCATTCAGAAGTTGCTAGAAATGCTCCTTCCATCTGCTTTTGTCTTGTGGATTGGTGAGCAGTTTGTTGCTGGCATCCCTTACGAGGGGTATCAGACTATCTTTCTTTGTTTTTGCTTTGCAACCTGATAGTTTGTGTCATTTACTGCGTCACTTTCCGGAAGTTGGTAAGTGCATCTTATGCTGTGATGTTAAGTTGTCTATCTCGCCTTCGTTCTTGCTGTTTGGGTTCGGAGGCGATCCTCAGCTCCGACTCAGCCATCTTCTATAGCTCGAGAGCTGCTTACTGGCTTGAGGCTACCCCTTATCCCAGAATGCCCAGCGTCGGCTACCCAGATCTTGTTTGCTGCTTCAGCTGCGAGGTTGCTTCCTTACTGGCTCAGGCTTGTATTATCTTTTTGATATTATATATTTTTTCCTTGAAAGTTTGTCATGTAATTCTTTTAGTATATAGATAATATTCGTTTATCCCTTTTTCATATTCTTGTGTATTTTAGCTTTGTTGGCAGTCACTCCAACTCTTAGAGGCACTGGATTATACAATCACATCCTGCACCAAACTAGGCATTACAGTAAACTTTGAAAAGTCTGCCTTGTTGCTCTGTCAGTCTATTACATACATAGGAGCAGAATTAAACGCACAAGAAATGTTTGCAAGATTACCACAGGAAAGAGTTTCCACTATTCGTCAAGTGTTGAACCCTTTTGCTCTGTATTAGAATTAAGTCAGACATGTCCTCCAAGCTGTAGGCTCCATGGCAACTGCAATTTTTGTCCCATTAGCGCGTTTCCACATGAGAATCCTTCAGTGGCTTCTTTTCACGCAGTGGTCTTTCGAGGAACTACCCATGTCTCACATGATCCTGATCACAGAAATATGCAAAAGGCACCTTTCTTAGTGGATAGTCTCCTCACTAGTAATTCAGGGCAGACCATTCATACAACCCCCTCAGGTAGTCACAGTGACCACGGCCACCTCCCTGATAGGGTGGGGGGCATTATCTAGGCAGGGGACAGTCCAAGGCATTTGGCAGCCGCACGAGTACCATCTGCATATCAATGTCCTAGAAATGAGCGGTTCTCCTAGCATTGCAAGCCCTTCAAGTCTCTTCCTTCCATGACCATTGCACTCCAAATGGACAACATGTCAGTGGTGTGGTACATCAAACAGGGTGGGACCAGGTGTTATCCCTTATGTCGAGAAGCACTCACTGTGGCAATGGGCGATTTCCTCCCAATGTTTTCTGATAGCAACGCACATCCCTTGGAAATCCAACGTTATAGCGGACAGGCTCAGCAGAGCTGTTCTCATGCCTCACGAGTGGTCTATGAATCAGGAAGTTGTTGTTCTTGTCTTCTGCAAATGGTGACAGCCTTGCTGCGACTTATTTGCCACTCCTCTCAACAACAAATGCAGGAGCTACTTCTCCCTACTTCCTCTTTCAGCTCGTATACCCAGAGATGCTCTAGTCCACGTTTGGCCTCGGGGACTTCTTTTCCCCTAATTCCAAGACTCCTACAGAAAGCAAAATCGTTGGGTTGCAAAATGATCCTCGTTGCCCCATATTGGCAGCGACAAATATGGTTCCCGTTCCTACACCACCTGGATCAACTGTGGATTCTGGACCCGGTTCCAGATCTGCTGATTTACCAATCTGGCGGGTTGCACCATTCCCTTCAAACTGTAGCTCAAAGCTTGGTTACTCCACTTCCAACCTTAGCCAGGCTTTCCAGTATCTCCCCAGCAGTCTGATTTTGTTTACTCACAAGTCTAGTATGAGGAAAATGTATGCTAGTAAATGGAAACTGTGTGTTCTTACTGGGACGAATACAGAAATTTGGATCCTTTCTCAGCCCCAATCCAAGAAATTCTTGAATTTCTAACGCAGCTTTTTTTCAGTCTGGTGCAGCTTCCGCTACCATTAGAGTACAACTAGCTGCCATTTCTAATTTTCATGTCGGTATGTTTAATTCTAGCATAATGCGTCTCAAGCTCTGCAAAGCCTTTATGAAAGGAACATCTCTTCTCAGACCCCCATTTAGAGATCCTTCCCCTCCTTGGGATCTCAATTTAGTTTTAGCCTCCTTAATTTTGTCTCCCTTTGAACCGGCAGCATAGTGTCCTTTTGAAATTTTTTTTTTCTTGGAAAACACTGTTTCTGGTTGCTATCACTTCAGCTAGACGGGTCTCAGAACTTCAGGCACTGTGTGTTCGTCCTCCTTAACTGGTGTTTCACAATGGCAGTTTCTCTAGGAATAAAGGATGGACTGGTCCTCAGTGTGCTCAGACAACAATTTAAATGAATCCATAGATCTCCCAGTTTTCTTTCCTAATCACAGTAACAAGGCAGAATACAAGCTCCACCAATTGGATGTACACAGGCAATTGTGTTTTTACTTCCATACAACTATGAAAGTCAGACCAGTAACTTCTTTCTTATTCTTTCAACAAACAAGGTCTTCCAGTTTCTAAAGTGACCTTATGCAGATGTTATCTGATACTATTGCCTTTATTTATCAATTACGAAATAGAGCTACCAGCTAAACCAAAAGGTCATTCCTCTAGAGCATTAGCCACCTCTGTAGCGTTTCAGTCTAGGTTTCCCATAGACTCAATCTGTGCAGCTGCCACATGGGCAAACCCCCACACTTTTATCTCTCATTACAAGGTAGATATGGTCTCTCGGAGCAGAGCTTCATTTGGCTCTACTGTTCTGAAGAGTTTGTTCCAATGACCCACCCGGGATTTTAGGTGCTAGGGACGCTGTCCCAAACAGCAAGAATGAAGGCGAGATAGACAACTTCATAAAGAAGTTATGTACCTACCAAAACATTCCATGATTTTCATTGTTTCACTGTTGCAGTCATTACTCTTGGGCTATCCTGCTGGCAGGCTACCTGCAGTTGGCCTGAATTCCAAAGTCCTGGTCCGGCATCTATTGCTGTCGCCTCTTCCCTGACGTCAGTGCGCCAGGGGTATAAAAGATGCAGCCTATGCCATTTTCTTCAGTCTTTCTTGCTGCGCGGTGCTTGAAGCAAAAGCAGTTGGCAAGTGCTGGTCGGCAGACTCCTGAGATTTTCAAATCCGAATTTCAGAACCGAAGTCTTCATTAAAGCTAAGTACCCTGTTGGAAACATGTTTTTTTTTTTTTTTTTTCTTGCTCCATACCGATGTCCGAAAAAGTTAACAGTTGTATTTCTTGTGGGGAAGCAAATACCTCATAAGGATTTTCACTCTTACTGTATTCCTTGCCTAGGCCCTGACCACAACGTTGCTAGCTGTCGGTTTTGTGCTAGATTTAACCAACGCACTATTAAGCGTCTGTTCGATTTTTGCATTTCATTACTTTGGCCGAAGGTTTAATTGTATAATGCTGTTGGAACAGCTGATGACTGGAGTTTACAAAAAATGCAAGGACAAGGAAAATGATAGGCATCCGAGGTCCAAAACTGGCGAAGAGATAAGCCAGTCGCCGGTTCTCAGTGAGGCGCTTTCGTAGCCCCTGGCACCTGCTACCCAAGAGCCACAGGCTGCTTCCGACTCCCACGTGGAGCCAACTGGGCCTCTGGATACTCTAGGTATTGGGCACTCTGAAATCATTCCCTCAGATGGGTCCGGAGCCGCTGAGCAGGCATCTGCTTCTGAGGGTGTCTTCAGACCTACACTGTTGTATGTTAAACCATCTTCAGCTTCAAAGACTAAAGCATCTTTTAAGACAAAGAAACAAGTACAGCATTCTCCTACTCAGACTTCCATGCCTAAAAAACAGATGCTTAAAATGGCCGAAGACCTAATTACTTTGATCAGGGGTTCCCATCCCCCACCTGATAAGAGGCCTAGGCAAGAGGCAGTATATGATTCTTCTGATCAGGTTTCTATTTTCTCTGATTCCTCTTCTGAACAGGATTATTCTATTCCTCCTTATGAGGACTCTGATGCTGAAGAATCCATTCCTTCAGCCTCTCCTCCTGAGGATTATTCTTTTGGAGAAACCCTGCATACCATGAGGGAGCATTTCCACTGGGAGAGCCAAGATTACTCTAAGAAAAGGCTCAGGGTCTTTCTGCTACTTCCTCAGCACAGACCTCTTGCTATTCTACCTGTTCTAGACATTGTAGATGTATTTTCAGAGTCCGGCCTGTCCCCTGACTCTTTGCTCCTTGCACCTGCTAAGCCAGACAGATACCACAGGGTCCCAGATTCTCATAAATTCCTATATAAAAACCCCGCTGCTGACCCAGAAAGTATATGTGTGGGTCCCAAAGAGGTCCAAGCTTCCACTGCTAAAAACCCTGTCTCCTCTGACAGGGATTCTAGGGCACTGGACAGATGGGGGGGAAAAAGTATACACATCTGCTACCTTGGCTGTAAGGGCTTTAAATTGTCCGTTTCATATGCTTAAATATCAGCATTATTTAATGTCACTGCTTAAACAGAAATTGACATTCTGAATGTTCAGAGAACAAGGAAATGCAGGATTTATTGCATTCAGCTGAACAAGTGGGGAAGCATACTTTGCAATGTGGTTATGATTCATTGGAGGCCTCTTGCAGGGCCGCTGTTACAGGTTCTGTTAGAAGGCATGCTTGGTTAAAGGAACAGAATCTGCCTGATCATGTTAAAGCAAAATTATTAGATGCCCCATTACAGCATGATACTTTGTTTGGTGCTAAAGCAGAAGAGGTGTTTGAAGAAAATGGAGGATAAAGCGAAATCCATGTAGACAGTTAAGGATTTCTTAAAGGTACAGCCACCCAGATTTAATAGGAACTGGCCTTCTAAAAATTGATCTTTTCCAGTGTCAGACCACAGAGAGGCAGATACAGACGTCCCAGAGGCAGATCTCAGCCCCAAGGCTCATACAGGCCTAAACAATCGGGTGCTCCTACCTCCAAAAGCGGAGAAGACAAATCGCAACCTTAAAGGAAACAGTCCCAATGACTTTCCTCTGCCAGATCCAAGCACTTTCTTTTGGCAGCCCCCTTAGGGGGAAAACTAGCACTTTTTTCATCAAATTGGCAAATGGTTACCCAAGAGAAATGGGTCTTGAACATAGTGTCCCAAGGCTACAGATTCCATTTTCACATCCTACCAAGGGCAAAAGGTATGCCAGACCTGCCACACAATCAATGGGCAGAGGCACAAAAGCAAATTACAGCCCTCCTGGACATGAGGGCCATTCAAAAAGTACCACAACAAGAGTAGGGGCAAGGATTTTACTCCAGACTATTTTTAGTGCCCAGAAAGGACAAATCGTGGAGACCAGTACTGGACCTGTCTATACTAAACACGTTTCTGGAAGTTCCCAAATTCAAGATGTTGACTCTACAGCAGCTACTGCCCATGCTGGGCAAGAAGGCTTGGCTCATAACTTTGGACCTCAGAGACATACCTGCATGTCCTAGTAAGACCATCTTGCAGAAGATACCTCAGATTCATAGCTGGTTCGATGCACTACCAATTCTCTGCACTGCTCTTTGGCTCGTCTACTGCGCCCAGGGTCTTCACAAAATGCCTGGCACCAGTAATTGCATTCTGCAGACCAAGAGGAATTCAAGTATATCCCTACTTGGACTGCCTTATTCAAACAGAGAACAGACATTCTTCTAAAGCATCTGGCGTTTGTAAAAAGATTGCTAATTTGTCTAGGTTACACAATAAACGAAAAGAAATCAAAACTAGTACCCTGTCAAGAGTTATTCCTGGGTGCAAGCTTAAATACAACTGCCCAGATGGCTTATCTCATGCCAGACAAACAAAAGCAACTGACTTCTTACTTCAAAAAGTTGGCAACAAAGACCCAGTTATCTGCAAGGAAAATCCTGCAGCCCTTGGGCTTCGTGGCATCCTTCATTCTGCTAATTCCATATGCCAGACTGCATATGAGGAAACTACAATGGTATCTAAAAAGTGTTTGGACTCTACATTGCCACAGCCTGGAGACAGTAATTACCCTCATTCCCTGCCTGCAACAGGAGTTTCAATGGTGGGCCCAGGCCTGTCACCAAAGACAGACAATACTACAGTCATGTGGTACATAAACAAGTAGGGAAGTACACATTCCTACCCCCTCTGCAGACTAGCAATGAACTTGTGGGACACAGCATTGACTTTTCAAGTTCACCTGCGAGCACAATTCCTGTCAGGAAAAACAAATACTCTGGCAGACTAAGCAGAAACCTCATGGATACCCACGAGTGGAAACTGGATCCATATGTCTTCAGCATAACAAGGAAATGGGGATGCCCAGACTTAGATCTATTTGCCTCCCCTCAACTGCCAATTACAGAAATTTTGCAAAAGGATTTATCACAAGGATGGAGAGTGGACGCCCTATCCTTCAGCTGGAAAAAATCTAGCAGTATATGCCTTTCTTCCACTGCCTCTCCTTACCAGGGTACTCCTAAAGGTCAGACAAGAGAAGCCAAAAATGTTACTGATTGCACCAGACTGGCCACGCCAGCACTGGTACCCAGTCGTTAAGAGCTTGTCTCAAGGTTCAGCATGGATATTGCCTCAAACTTCTCACTTGCTGACCCAACAAAACGATTGGATCCTGCACAGCCAACTCATGACCTAAATCTGGCAGTATGGCGGACAATGTAGCCATTCAGAACACTCCTCTTTCAAAAGCTGTTATGGATGTTATCTTGGAGGCCCAGTACCAGAAAATCTTATGCAGAAAAATGGAAGAGATTCTGTGCTTGGAACCAGGGACAAGGCATTGACCTGCGTGTACCAAATATCCCTAGTTTTTACAATACCCGAGATGCTGGACAAAGGCCTTTCCTTTGAATCGATTAATATTCATGCCTCTGCCATTTCAGCCCATTACAATACGGAACCACCTATTTTTTCTCATCCTTTAATAAGACACTACCTCAGAGGGGCCAAAAACATCAGGCCTCCAAGGAGAGCACCAATTCTCGCACGGGACCTCAATTATGTCTTGGAAAAACTCACACTGCCTCATTTTGAGCCAGCCTCAACAGCTGATATAAAATTCTTATCCTGGAAAACAGCTGTGCTCCTAGCAATAACCTTTGCAAGACTACTCTCGGCGTTACAAGCACTCATGGCTGTGGAACCTTTTATCATTTTTCATCCAGACAGGGTTTCTCTGAGGACAAATCCAACATTTATGCCTAAGGTGGTGTCCAGTGTGGCCCTCAACCAAACTATTCACTTGCCTACCTTTTATCCAAACCCACAGAACAAGGGTGAGAAAATTCTGCCGCCTTTGGACATACACAGGCAGCTACGCTTCTACTTGGGACAGGACTAAAGCTTTCAGAAAGACTGAGCAACTTTGTGTCATATGCTGCAGGATCACAAGGAAAGGCTATCTCAAAACAGACTTTCTAAAGGGATAGGCCATTACATGCATTTCTGCTGTTCTCAGCATGGCAAATCAATGCCTAAGGGCATTAGGCCTCATTCAACCAGAGCAGCAGCCTTCCTCAGAGGAGTACCAACCAAAGGCATCTTAGAGGCTGCAACTTGGGAGTTCAATGCACACCTTTACAAACCACTACCACTTACATCTTTACTCCAACTCCAGAGCAGGGTTTGCCACTGCAGTTCTGCATTGCCTCATAGCCTCTCCTAATCCTGTTTAGCCCAGCCACCCATCCTCAGCTTTGGGATTCCACCCAAGAGTAATGACTGCAACAGTGAAACACTATGAACATAGTACAGTTGTGTACCTACCATAAATGTAGATGTTCAAGTGTATTCACTGTTGCAGTCCAGGTTACCCTCCCACCGTCCACCTTTCTTTTGCTGGAGTTTATCTGTACTTCTCTATTCTATACAACCTATGCGGTGTATTTGCTTGTAGATGAAGGAAATGTTTCTTTACTGAATGTATGTTTATTGGCATAATATATTTAGCCTACCCTTTTGGGGGCACCTGACATCTGGGGCAAGAAAAACTGAAGAAAATGGTGTCTGCTGCATCTTTTATACCCCTTGCGCACTGATGTCAGGGAAGAGGCGACAGCAACTGACGCCAGACCAGGACTTTGTATTTCAGGCCGGCTGCGGGTAGCCTGCCAGCAGGATAACCCAAGAGTATGTATGTATGTATGTATGTATGTATGTATGTTTGTGTATGTGTGTGTGTGTGTGTGTGTGTGTGTGTGTGTGTGTGTGTGTGTGTGTGTGTGTGTGTGTGTTTATGTATTTATGTATTTATTTATTTATTTAGTTATGTATTTATGTATTTATGTATTTACTTATTTACTTATTTACTTATTTACTTATTACTTATTTATATTTATTTTACTTATATTACTTATTACTATTTATATTTATTTATTTACTTATTACTTATATTATTTTATTTACTTATTTACTTATTTACTTATTTACTTATTTTGCAGTTGGTTTACCAGGATAGTCCATTGGGCCAAAAAGAGCCCGTTTTCAATGGAGTCCTGGGGAGAAAAGCTCCAAAAAAAAAGCAAACAAACTAGGTGCAAACAATAGCATGATAATAAAAATAATACAGTTGTACAAGATACAAACATTTGAGTTCAAAAATTCAGGAAACATTCAAACAATACTCAAAATATTTTTAAACAAAACTCAAAATTTAGGAACATTCAAACAATACTGTTTAGAGAAAAGTGATGTTACTTTACACATACAGAGTGGTTATTTTGTAAGGAACATAAGCTTTATAAGGTACAGTCAGGTAGCATGAGTGTGAAGGAAGATGTTAATACCATATTTTTATGAGGGGTGGGAGCAAGAGCATTCCCATTGGGACCTTAGATACATATGAAGAGATTTTTTAAACATGTTATGATTGGTAGTGGTGCGAATGGATGGTGGGAGTGAGTTCCAGAGATGGGCTAGGTTAAAGGATAGTAAGTTTTTGCCTGGAGGACGAGTTGGTTTGTGTACTTCTTGTAGGTTTTGATTGTTAGACCTTAAAACTCTATCGGGTAGGTGCATCATGAAGGCGGAAGACAAGGAGGGACAGAGAGATGGGTTGAGAATGAGCTTGTGGGCTAAAGTTAACTGAGTGTAGTTGAGTTGATTAGGTAACTCGAGCCAGTTTAGTTTTCGGAGAGAGGTGCAGTGGTGGGTGGAGGACCTGTGGCCGTTTGCGAACTTAGCGATTTTGTTATAGCAGGAAGAAAGTTTGTTTTTTCAGGGAGGACTGGAGATTGGTTAGCAGAGGAGCTCCGTAGAGAAGGGAGGGGATAAGAAAAGAAGAGGAGAGTGATTTTAGAGGAGCATGTGAGGTATTGATTCTGACGATAGAGCATGCCTAGTTTTTGATGTTTTTTTTTTAATATTTAGTTGTAGATGGGAGTTGAAGTTAAACTGGTTGTCAATTTGGACACCAAGTAACTTGGTTTCAGACACCAGTTCCAGGGATGTGTTATTTTCGCTAGTAATTGAGAATGTGTTCATATCGAAAGGAGTAATTTTTGAGGGGGTAAATACCATTAGTTTAGTTTTGGAGGCATTGAGTGCTAGGTGGTTTATTTTCATCCAGTGTTCAGTAATTGAAAAAGCTTCTTGTGTAAGCTTTTGGAGCATAGAGGGAGATGTAGCTGAGCAAATAATGGTAGAATCATCTGCATATTGGATGATGATGGAGAATGGAATGGATTTGCGGAAATCATTTATAAATATATTGAAAAGAAGGGGACCAAGAATGGAACCTTGGGGAACTCCGGTAGGGGTACTAAGAAAGGAGGAAGTGGCCTTTTTCCATTTTACAGCTTGGAATCTATTTGATAAATAGCTGGAGAACCAGTTCACGGAGGAGGGAGAGAGGTTAAGTTTTGAAAGTTTAGTTAAGAGCAGGCTGTGTGAGATAGTATCGAAGGCCTTAGAGAGGTCAAGTAGTAGGGTGAAGACAATTTGGCCAGAGTCACGTGCTGTATTAACAGTCTCAAGATAGGAGAGGAGGGCTGTCATAGTGCTATGATTGGGCCTGAAACCGTGTTGAGTAGGGGTTAGAAGGTTATTATCTAAGAGATGTGGTAAGAGTTGAAGTTGGACACACTTTTCTAGGAGTTTAGAAATGGGGGACAGGATAGCAATGGGTCGGAAGTTGTTGACGTTACAGTTATTACCACCTTTATGCAGAGGAATGATGAAGGCTTGTTTCCAGAGTTGGGGCACTGTACATTCATGGATGGAACGGTTGATTAGAATGCTTATAGGATAGGCAATTGCTTCAGCAGCTATACTTAGGAAGTAAGAGGGAATGTTATCAGGTGCATTCGTACATGGCTTCAATTTCTGAAGGAGTTTCTTTATAGTAGAAGTGGGTATTGGTTTTAGTGAAAATAGAGCTGAGTGTGGAGAGAGAGAGTTGGAGGATGGTAAGGATGATGTGGAAGTTGGGGTAGGATAAGAGCTGGAGGATAGACTGTGAGTGGATGGGAATGAGGGAGGAGTGATAGTGAAGGGTGGAATATTAGCAGGAGAGGGTGGGGGTGTATTGGATGGTGAGGTGGGGCTAAGGAAAGAGTTAAGTTAGTTAGCTACTCAATTCAACTCCTTTTTCATTGAATCTATTAGCAAAGTCTAAATCTGGGGCATTTGGGTCTGGGGTAGGGGTGTGAGGTTTACTGGGATTAAGGAGGGTAGAAATTCCTTTCCAAAACTTTTGAGGATTTGTTTTATTATTGTTTTGGAGTGTAAAAAAGTATTTTTGTCTATCAGAGATTATAAACTATTTTACTTTATTTCGAAGGGTTTTGTACTCAATATGGTGTTCAGGGGTTTTGTTTTTCTGATATAGTCCCCAGGCTTTATCTCTAAGGCACATGGTTGATGGTGTGTTTTTGGTTAGCCAGGGGGCAGAATTAGTTTTTATTCTCTTTGTCTTCAGAGGGGCTTGGGAGTCTAGTCTTTCTAAGAATGTTGAGTTGAAGTGAGCAACTGCATCTTCTAAGTATAGTGTCCTTAGATTGTTCCAGTTTACTGCTTTTAGGGAATTTAAAAAGGTTGTTGAGTTGAAGTTTTTGTGGTTATGGGTAGTAATATAATTGTGGGTGCGGTGTAAGATACAGGGGAGTCGGGTGAGTGAAGGTGGGGATATGATCACTTAGAGGGT
>NC_056747.1:544713004-544715504 GCF_019279795.1 Protopterus annectens | reverse complement strand
CCGTAAAGTCTGCTCTTCAATTTTTCCCTTAGAACTTCTCTACTTGCAATCTAAGCAGTCTATTCTCTATCTCAAAAGCTCAGCACTTGCTCCTAAAGCATTTTTATATAGGTAAAGTACTTGTGTACTAAACAAAGTACTACATTAGCCTAGAATCCCCTTGAGTACCCATTTCCCTATAGGTCCCTTCTAACTCGGTTACACAGCAAACTTTTTCTAGCATGTCGAAGGGTCAGTTGCTAGCGTCCTCTCCTATTCAGCTGGTGAATCCGGGCATCTTGAGGCAATGTTACAATTGCCTCATGTACACAGACAACCCACTCCTCCCACAAAACACAAATACATGTGAGAGATGCAACTATATAGCCAAACTGGAGGCTGAGCTCTCTCAACTCAGGACTGGCAAGACCAGACAGGAGGAGAAGGAAACCACGCACACCACAAACCCAGTTTAACATAGAACTATCACAACTGCAAAACAAACACATAAACACACAAAAACATACACGGAGGCACTGATCAAAAATCTACCAAAACTACAGAGGCCTCCAAAGCAGACACCCAAGCAACTGCCACCTCAAGACATAAGACATGCAACACATAGTTCCCAAAGTCAGTGTGCTAAACAGTCACAGCCCTTAAGGCCAAACACAATGCCAGACACACTTGTTATAGGTGACTCCATAGTCAGACACACTGACGTCCCACTCACCAGACTGAACAAGGAAAAGATCACAGTAAGCTGCCCGTCAGGCGCTAGAATCCGCCACATAACACAAGCACTCGGGTCACTCCACAGCAAGTACAAGTATGACTCTGTCATTGTCCATGCCGGTGTGAACGACCTGAGACGTACCTCCCTGAACTACATGAAAAGAGACACAGAGGAGCTCTCAGATTATGTAGCTCAGGCCGGTATGACCCTGACCCTGAGCAGTATCCTACCCTCACCAAGAATGATGCCACAATACAGAGACAAAATGATCAGCTTTAATAATTGGCTTAATTACTGGTGTCATTCTAAGGGGATCCAATGTCTGTCTGCCTGGGATGACATGCTTGGCAAGCCACGCTGCTTCGCAAGGGACGGCTTGCACCTGTCACCCCTGGGCTTCCGGATATTGGCAAAGGCTCTTGCCACCCCCATAGTGCCTTTTTTAGGCAAGGCTCGAATGATGAACCTACCACCCTAGAAAACAAAAATGGAGAAAAACTAAGGGTAATACTGCTCAATGCCAGAAGTCTAAACCTCAAGATGCACGCCCTCTAAGCCCTCCTCAGTGTGGAGAACATCGATGTCTGTGCTGTGACTGAAACCTGGTTCAAGGCTCCTGAGAGTACCCCAGCACTATCAGGTTATACCTCATATCATGCGTTTCGGCCCCAAAATCCGGACCGAACCACAAAAGGAGGGGGAGTATCCATATTCATAAAGGATACCCAAACCTCCAGGTTAGTGGCAAAGCATGAAGCATCGGAGACCATCCAGGTGCAATTAACCATAGGTAAAACTGCCCTACAGTTTGTAACATGCTACAGACCACCTTCTCAAACTCAGGAAACCCACACAGCCTTCCTGAAGACACTGGAGAGTATGAATGTCTCTCCAAACACCATCATATTGGGTGACTTCAACTACCCAAGCATAGACTGGGAACATTACTCAAGCCCCAACACCCTAGCCCAAAGGTTCCTTGAGTTCATAAACTCAAATGCTATGGAACAACTAGTCACCATTCCCACGAGGAGAAAATATACTAGACCTGATCATCACAAACATGGGGACAAAATGCTCCACACTGGAAGTATATCCCTAATTGGTGAGATCAGACCATAAATTAATCTCACTGGAGATCCACATCCCGCCTCCACCCCCAGCAAAAAAGACCACAGTGAAGAACTTCTCAAAAGCAAACTTCACACTTCTTAAGACTGGAGTGGTATCCTTCAAGGCCCCCGAGCCAGTGGAAACCACAACCCACTGCTGAAACCCCTACAAATGCCTTCTCTGAGCACCTCCAGGAATGTATGGATCAAGCAATCCCTAATGAAAGCAAGACCCTTTCCACCAAAGGCAGGCGCCCGGTCTGGTGGACCGCAGCCATAAACAAACTCTACAATAAGAGGAGAAAGCTACTACATGACAGAGCAAAATCCCTAAAAGGGAAGGCATCTCTGATGAATACTAGCAAAAACTACGATCACTCATAAAATCATCCAAGGCCAACTTTGAGAGAAAATTGCTAATGACACAAAAGACAATCATAAAGCCTTCTTTAGCTATGTTAGAAACCTGGGTGGAAACTCCCAGATATGCTCAGAATTAGTCCAAAATGATAAAAAAAATCACTGAACCCACAGACATTGCCAACATACTGGCAGACAGGTTCAGTGCAAATTCTCCCCTCCCTCCCCCCCAAAAGGAGAAATATCTATCCCACCAGAGTCTAGCCTCCCAAACATCTCAGATGCCCAGGTGAGAGCTGCTCTCTCTAAAGCA
>NC_056747.1:544643004-544698004 GCF_019279795.1 Protopterus annectens | reverse complement strand
GTCGTCCTGTTCTCTTTCCTGATATGTGCGTACAAGTCACCCTAATTATCAACACCAATTCATGTCCTGCTTTACCTAGTAGGTCCTACAACTGCTGGCTGCTCTTTTCTTCATGGTCACAACCCTGCTGTGGGGCATAGGCTGAGATTATGAATACTGCTCTATCATTTCATTAGAGTCTGATTTGCCATGAGTTTTTCTTTAATATGTACTGCGGTGGTGGTGCTGCGGTAGCGTTGTTGCTTGTTCGATTGTCAGAACGTCTTCTGTGTGGCGACGTGCGTGAATGGGCGTTCCTTCGTTGAAGGTTGTGCATTAGGCCCGGCAAGCCAGCACATAAAAACCTACTGCCAATCATTAGCGGACCGGAGTTCCGCTGTGGCGACCCCTAACTGGGAAAAGCCAATAGACATTAATGAAATCCCTCGCTGCCTTCTGAAGCCTCTCGCCATAATTCCTACACCATTTCTAAGCTGTTACCCCCTCCTGAGTAGTAGAGTATCTCAAGTTAAGTGACTTTGCTGCACTGCCTTTCCATCTCATTCCTTGGATTCATAATGTATCTAGCTTCCTCCGTATCATCATGTTCTCCACTTCCAAGCTACGTCCATTCAGTGAACTTGCATTAAGCATAGCAATTCTCTGTTCATGTTTAGCAGGTTGGTTTTGCATCCGGCTTTCGCTCACAGCTATCCCAGGTAACCCAGGCTGGGCAATGAGACACTGGCCAGCCAGTAGCTTACTGACTCAGGGCTGCTAGGCTTTAGGGCAGGCACACATGTGCCAATAGGGGCACATACACTTCTCCCAACATTGGCGTGGGTCCCTGGCATAGGTCAGAGTAGGCTGCCTCTTCAACCCAGTTATCACCAGTAACTACCCATGCCCACTTTGGTGACCTAAGTCAACCTGACTGAATCACCTAGAGCCATATTTTAGTGGCTAGCCGTGCCATGGTGCGCAGTCTGTTATCCATGTTCTATCTTGAGGATACTGCACACCACAGTAGATGCCCAAAGTGGTTTGTCTGTACAACTCCTTCCCCTGTAGGGCACCACCATGTAGAGTCTCTGCTGCTACCTACAGCTCCATTCATTGGTGAGTTTGAGATTTTAACACCATGTGTTTTGGACATGGGTGAAACCCCACAAGATGCAAGGAGAACGTGCAAACTCCAGGCATTGGTCAGATGTCCGGCTTGAATTTTTACTTTGTGCGTGGGAGTTTAAGACCTTATCCATTATGCCATCTGGTCTCTGCAGCCACATAAATGTCTTGCGAAGAGTCCTGTCCAACCCACTAACAGGGAGTCAAGAGCATTGGATAGACTTTGAAGCACATATGTCCCAGCAACCTTTGTCTTGGATCGCTGAATTATTTGGCCACTTCAGTAGATTGCAGAGGGATTTGATTAACTTAAAATCCCTCTCTGGGACCAGTACTCCTGATGCTTGGACATCTTTTGCTTCACAGTTGGCTACCATACAGTCTCTCACAAAGTCCATTAGGCCAATTTCACATGCAGCTGAAAGTACATCAGTCAGCGGGTTCAGGTATTTATATTAGGAGGCATGCCTGGATGCACCTCTGTGAATTTGCAGAGCCGTTAAAGTCCTGTGTCAGTGCACCCTTTGACAGAAGTTTTGTTCAGTCCTAAGGTAAAGCTCACTCCGGGTGTGGGAAAGATGGTAAGACCCTGTCTGCAGTGAGTGTGCATTTTTCAACCCCTAAAAAATCCTTTTCTAGGAATCCATGATGGGTTTGGAAAATGGTTCAAAAAGTCCCATGGTCTTCAAGATCCATATGAGTATAGTTCCCCTAGGGGCAGAAGGGGGAATTCAAATGGGAGATGCAGCCCATATGGCAGAGTAAGCCCACAGAGCCACATATCTAGAGACATTTTCCGATGGTCCTCCTTTCAGGAGCACTGAGGGTCTGATTGCCCACCTCTGGAGGCAGTTGAGTGTTGCTTTTCCCTGCATTGGAGAGCCTGGCTAGATGTTATAAAGATATGTTGGTGCAGAGGATTATTTCCAGAGGTTGTAAAATTCCCTTTTCCCATCTCCCTCATGAGCATTAAATAAAATTCCTGATGTTCCACCCAGTCAGAGGAAAGTAGCGGTTCTAGAAATAGAAAAGCTACTGGAAAAAATCATCCAAGAGGTCCAGTCAGACCAGACAGAATTCAGAACTTAAGGTTCTTTTAATGCCAAAACAGGACTGGCAACCAATTTTGGATGTCTGCATTCTGAAAAAGTTGGTCCAGTGCACCAAGCTTCAGATGGTCACAACTGAGGCTATTTAGCCTTTCTTGCACAAGTAAAACTGGATGTGCTTGATGGACCTTCAGGATGACCACCTAGATTCTGTCCGATGTTCATCGTGCATACAGCTGCAGTCATAACAGATGGGTTATCCTGCCGTCATGCGGATCCTAGGCTGAATTCCAAAGTCTAGGTCCAGCATCGGTTGTCGCTTCTTCCCTGACGTCAGAGCGACAGGGGTATAAAGGAACCAGCCGACGCCATTTTCTTCAGTCTTTCTTGCCGCGCGGTGCCCGAAGCAGAAGCAGTTCGCATGTGCCGGTCGGCCAGCTCCTGAGATTACGAAAATTTGGAAACCGAAGCCTTCTTAAAAGCCAAGTACCCCGTTGGGGAAACTTTTCTTGCCTTAGTCCGATGTCAGACAAAGTTAATAATTGTATTTCTTGTGGGAAGCAAATACCGCATAAGGATTTCCATTCCCTCTGTATACCTTGTTTAGGCCCAGACCACGACGTCTCGGTTTGTCGCTTTTGTGCTACATTCAACAAAAGCACTATTAAGCATCGGGCGGAGTTCGCCCAGCATTATTTTGGGAAAGCATTTAACTATACTATGTCGTCGGATACTCCGACTCCGGTTTTGTCTAAAAAACAGACAAGGACCGGCACACGAGGTCCGCGGTCTCTACCGACACCACGCCAAAGCAGACTACACGTGGTCCGGTTCTCAGCGAGGCGCCTACGCAGCCCCTGACTACAGACTACCTGTCTTTGACTGTCTCTCCTGTGCCCGAGGTCGCAGGCTCCTCAGACCACACCCCGACTACAGATACCGAAGCCACACTTGGTGTTGAAACTCAGAATGTGGACAGGTCCACCTCCACTCAAGGTGTCTTCAGACCTTCCTCTTTCTCCATCAAGGCTTTCACAAAGTCTAAAGCAACCATGCACTGAGACCAGCTACACAGGGCCCATCTCCAGGCCCCATGCCTAAGAAACAGATGCTTAAAATGGCTGAGGATTTAATTACTCTTAGAGGTTCTCAGCCCCCTCCGGACAAAAGGCCTAGAGTGGAGGAAGATTCCCCCTCCTCTGATCAGGGCTCCATTATTTCAGAGCACTCTGATGATCAGGAACATTCTTACTCCCCTTTTGAAGACTCTGATGCGGAGGAGTCTATCCCTTCTGTATCCCCCCCCCTGAGGATTACTCATTTGGGGAAACTTTACATACCTTAAGGGAGCACTTCCACTGGGAAGGCCAGGATTATTCAGATTCCAAGAAAAGGCTCAGGGAATTTCTCTTGCTTCCTCAGCACAGGCCTCTGGCTATACCTCCTGTCTTGGACATCCTAGATGTTTACTCGGAGGCCTGCCTTAACCCGGACTCTCTACCTCCAGCTCCAGTTAAGCCTGACTGGTACTACAGGGTCCCTGACTCACACCAATTTTCTATACAAAAGCCATGCTGCTGACCCAGAAACCATATCACAGGGCCCCAAGGGAGTTGAGGCCTCCATTGCCTTCCGAGAGAGATTCCAGATCCTTAGAAAGGTGGGGAAAAAAGGTATATACCTCGGCTACCTTATCAATTAGGGCCTTAAACTGTCAGTTTCATATGCTAAAATACCAACAGTTTTTGTTATCACAATTGAAAAGTAAAATGCCACAACCTGAACAACCAGACTTGAAGGAGTTGCAGGATTTGATGCATAGTGCAGAACAAGTGGGTTAAGCGTACCTTACAATGTGGTTTTGATGCTCTAGAGGCCTCATATAGAGCTGCTGTTACAGGATCAATGATACGTAGGCATGACTGGCTCAAGGAACAAGCCTTGCCTGATCATGTCAAAGCTAAATTACTAGACGCCCCTCTTCAAAAGGATGTACTATTTGGTGCTAATGCTGAGGAGGTATTAAGGAAAATGGAGGAAAAGGCTAAATCCAATGCAAACTGTGAAAGAATTTCTACAGGTTCAACCCCCACGTTTTAGTAGAAATTGGCCTTCCAAAAACTGGTCCTTTCCTGCCACAGACAGACCCCAAAGAGGCAGATACAGGCGCCCGAGGGGCAGAGGACAATCCCAAGGATTGTATAGAGGCAGACAATGGCAAGCTCCTACACAGAGGTGGTGAGGACAACTCGCAATCTTTCAGAAAGCAAACCCAGTGACTTCCCCTTTGCATGCCAACCAGGTCTCAAATGGCAGCTCCCTTAGGAGGAAAGCTGGCATTATTTTCAAAAAATTGGCATATTGTCAAAGGACAAATGTATCCTGGACATTATAAACAGAGGCTACAAATTCCATTTTCACACCTTTCCAAAAATGAGGCGCATCCCAAACCTGCCACACAAAGGCAAATTACAGATCTCATAAACATGAAAGCTATTCAAGAGGTACCTACGCACGAACAAGGTCAAGGTTTTTATTCCAGGCTCTTTCTGGTGCCAAGGAAGGGAAAAGATTGGAGACCTATTTTGGATCTATCCATCCTAAACACATTTCTACTCGTACCAAAATTCAAGATGCTCACTCTACAGCAACTTCTTCCCATGCTGGGCAAGGAGTCTTGGCTGGTAACATTGGACCTCAAGGAGGCATACCTGCATGTCCCAATCAGACAAAATTGCAGAAGGTACCTCAGATTTCTTGCAGGTTCTGCATTGCCCTTTGGCTTATCTACTGCTCCCAGAGTATTCACGAAATGCCTGGCATCAGTAATTGCCTACTGCAGACTTCAAGGGATACAAATATATCCCTCTTTGGACGACTGCCTGATCCAAGCGGACAGCAAGCACATTCTTCTGAAACATCTGGCTTATGTAATGTTGCTGAACTCTCTGGGATACACATTCAACAAAAAAAAATCAAGGCTAATACCCTCTCGGAAGATAATTTTCCTGGGTGCCAATTTGGACACAAACACCCAGATGGCCTACCTCATGCCAGAGAAGCAGGGGCAACTAATTCAATACTTCGGAACACTAGCAAATTGCACCAGGCTGACTGCAAGGAAAATCCTGCAAGCTCTGGGATTCATGGCATCTTGCATCTTACTAATCCCATGTGCAAAGCTGCATATGAGGAAACTACAATGGTACCTGAAAAACATATGGCATCAACACAGCCACAGTTTGGAAACAATAAAACCACTAATTCCATGTCTGCAAAAGGAATTTCTGTGGTGGGCTCAAGCATGTCAAATACAGGTCTTCCATTCAGCAAGCCTCAAGCAAATCAAGTCATCACAACAGATGCCTCGGACTACGCCTGGGGGGCGCACATGACAGACCGGTGCATTCAGGGCAAATGGTCCCAAAAAGAAAAGCACCTTCACATCAATCAAAAAGAAATACTAGCAGTAATAAATGCTATTATAGCTTTCAAGGACCTTCTACAACCAGGTCAACTATTGATAAGAACGGACAACACCACAGTTATGTGGTACATAAACAAGCAGGGAGGAACACATTCTTACCCCCTATGCAGACTGGCCATGTCACTTTGGAACATGGCCGTGGACTTACAAATGGAACTACAAGCACTGTACCTGCCAGGCAAGGAAAACACGCTGGCAGACAACCTAAGCAGGAATATGACAGATTCACACTAATTGAAGTTGCATCCAAAAGTTTTTACAGAAATAATCCAAGAATGGGGAAGGTCAGACATAGATCTCTGCCTCCCACAAAAATCATCAATTGACAAAATTCTGCTAAAGGATCTTCCATCCAAACTCCTGGAGAGTGGATGCTCTCTTTCAGTTGGACATCAATGACAGTTTATGCCTTCCCACCTCTTCCTCTGCTGCCCAAAGTTCTATTGAAGACCAGAGCAGACAGACCAAAGATGATCCTCATTGCTCCGGACTGGCCAAGGCAACACTGGTACCCACTCCTGAGGAGCCTGACTCATTCCCCACCATGGACCCTGTCTCTAATGCGTCTTCTGACTCAGCACAGCTTCAAAACTCTTCCATGCGGCTAGACTGAGTGTTTTTAGCTGACTGAAGATTCCTTAGCATCACAGCAGGCCCTACTCTCCAAGGAGGTGCAGGATGTCATTTTGGAGGCCAGAAGGCCCTCAACTAGAAAAGCTTACTCTGCAAAATGGAAACGTTTTTGTGTCTGGAATGAGAAAAAGGGCCAGGACCCTGGAAAACTGAATTTACCTCAAATACTACAATATTTGGCTGAACTGCCAAGCAGTGGACTTTCTCCTCCAGCAAAATCCATGCCTCAGTCATTTCTGCAGAATACAACACTGTTTCACCTTTATTCTCTCACCCTCTCAAGACAGTTCCTCAGAGGGGCTAAGAATTTAAGACCTCCAAGGAAACAATCAATACCTGCTTGGGATCTTAATTTCATTCTGGAAAAACTGACCTTGCCTCCCTTTCAGCCAGCTGCCTCATCAGATTTGCAATATTTGTCCTGGAAAACAGCTTTCCTTCTGGCTATCACCTCAGCTCGTAGAGTTTCAGAACTACAGGCTCTCATGGCTGTCCAGCCTTTTATCTTCCATCAGGACAGAGTTTCCTTACGAACCAACCCGTCCTTTATGCCTAAAGTGGTATCCAGGGTAGCTTTAAATCAAGCCATACATTTTACCTACTTTTTATCCTAATCCTCAAAACAAAGGGGAGAGATTACTACATTCCTTGGACATCCACAGACAACTGCGTTATTTGGACAGAACAAAGCCCTTCAGAAAATCAGAACAGCTCTTTGTGGCCTATGTGGTAGGAGCTCAAGGAAAGCCAATTTCCAAACAGACAATCTCAAAATGGATAGCCCACTGCATACGCTTTTGCTATTCCTTTCATGGCAAAACTGTACCTACAGGCATTGGATCTCATTCCACCAGGGCCACAGCCACCTCTGCAGCCTTCCTCAGAGGAGTTCCTACCAAGGATATTTTGGAAGCAGCCACTTGGAGTTCTGTGTATACCTTCTCCAAGCACTACAACCTACCATTATACTCCAAATCTAGAGCAGGCTTTGCCACTGCAGTCTTGCAGGGCATTTTGGCTCCTCCTAGTTCCAACTAGTACCTACCACCCCTTTCTTAGCTTTGGGATTCTACCCATCTGTTATGACTGCAGCTGTATTGGCACTCTAATATCTACATTTATGGTAGGTATAAAACTACTTTTTTGTGTATCTACACTTTTGTTTGGGAGGCAATCATTGGCAGTTCAGAGCACTGCCGTTTGGCCCCACCACAGCCCTAGGGTGTTCACCAAATGCATGGCAGTAGTAGTAGCTCATTTGATACTGTAGGGATTCTGGGTGTTTTCTTACTTGGACTTTTGACTGATTTTTAACTGCTCTAACCAGGTATCTGCTGGTAAGAACTAGATTATGTACAAGACTCTCATGGGAATTACCATCACCCTCAACAAATCTGTTAAAACTTACTCAAATGTTAGCGTTCATGGGAGCCTTATTCAACACCACATCAGTGACATCCTCCCTTTTTTTTCCAAGGGTACGGACTGTCCTATTTAAAGTCAGAAAGATATTCCAGACTTCACTTTTGGCCTGATTTGATCCCAAGGCTTGTAGAATCCATGTCTACAGCGATTGGTTCTAGTTCTCCTAGCAAGATGCCATGTGAAAACTTGAGTGGACATTAGTGACTCTCTGGTTCCTAGCCTAGGTCCACCCAGATCAAAATTACCAAGGCATGGAAAAAGTACTTGTGGTCATGGATTCGCTTAGATCAGGTTCTTCTAGGGCATCCCTTCATTCTTTAACCCAAGGCCCTAGTGATCACGAATGCTTCCCAAATTGGATGGGGCCACTTTTTGGGAAAGTCTCTCCAAGGCACATGGTCCCCGAAGATGCCAAATTCATATCAGTGTCTTGGAAGTGAGCGCATTGCTGTCAGCACTACAAGCTTTCCAAGGCACTTTTCCCTTTTGGGACAATTGGAATTCAGACTGACTCTGTCCATGGTTTGGTACATCAACAAACTAGGGACCAGATCATGCCCCTTGTGTCAATGTTCCAGTTGTGGCATTGAGCGATTTTTTTTCAATAGTTTTCTGATAGCAACACACATCGATTTCCATAGTTTTCTGATAGCATTACGCATTCTGGGGAAATTCAGTGTGATAGATAATTTGAGCAGGTCTGTTTTACCTCATGAGTGGTGTCTCCACATGAATATCATGGAAAAGGTTTTTCACCAGTGGTGCCAGCCATGCTGCAAATTCAGCCCCCCCCCCCCCGTTTCCCCTCAAGAAGTGCAGCAGATTCTTTGGCTGAATCCTTTCACCTGGAGGCATTGCCATAAGATGCTCTCCATTACTGGCCCCCCCCCATCTCCTCTGCATATACCTCACCCCCCTTAATCACAAACCTTCTGCAGAAAGCTTCCCAGGTGAAGAGCTAAGGCTTCCTTATTGGCCTCTACAGACTTGGTTCGCCTTTCTTTGGCGTCGTCTCGTTTACCTCCATGGATTCTGGATCCAGTTCCAGACTTGTCTCATTTGACCAACATTATTCACCTCGAACCAAAAACTGACATGATTTCTGCACTTCCATTGATAGCTAGACAACCCAGGCTGTCTTCCCCTGTCTGTCTCATACTTTTAGCTCCCCATAAACTTCAACTAGGAAAGTTTACGTAAGTAAATGGGAAAAGATTTTTTTTTTTTTTTTTTTTTTTTGGGGCACAGCAGAATGATACTGACCCTCTTTTTTTTTTTCTTCCAGTACGTAAACTTCTAGAGTTTCTAGCAACCATCTTTAATGAAGGGATAGTTCTTCTACTATTATTTTAACTAGCTACTATTTCTACCTTTCATATGGGAGTTGAAATTTCCACCTTAGCTTCATCAAAAAAGTGTAAGACCTTTTTAAGAGATGCCTTTGAGACTCTCTTGTAGAGCTCAATCTCCACTATGAGACTTCAGTTTAGTACTACAAGTCTTTGTTCATTCTCCCTTCAAGCCAGTGTTTTAACCTGGAAAAACTGTATTTTTGCTAGCTATTATCTTTGCTCAGACTGAGAATTTCAAGCTTGTCTTATAAGCTTCCTTGTGTTGTATTGATAAAGGGGTAGCACTGCGAACCAATCCTTCCTTTTAATAGGTAGCGTCAGAATCCAGCATCAATCTTAGATCCCCATACACACACATTTCACAAACGAAGGAATACTTGATAAGTTGTCTATCTTGCCTTCATTCTTGCTGGTTGGGATCGGAGCTGATCCTCTGCTCCGACTCGGCCAGCTTCAATAGCTCGAGAGTTTACTGGTTCAAGGCTACCCCACATCCCATGATGCCTCGCTTGCGCCAGGCATCATGGGATGCCTAGCTTGCGCCAGGCATCCCATGATGCCTGGCGCAAGCTACTCAGATCTTGTTTGCCGCTTCAGACTGCAAGGTTGTCTTACTGGCTCAGGCTTGTATACTTTATTGTATTTTTACTAAATGTTTTTCTTTATAGTATACCTAATTACTTAATTGTACTGTTCCCCAAGCTATATTCCCTAGATAGCATTTATCCCTCTTGTTTGTCTTAACTCGTTTTACTTAGTTTTCCCCACCCCTCCCCCTCCCTTCCTTTAGTGGTAGCCATTTAAGTTAGAGGCTAACCCTTTGTCCTTTTCTAGTTTAAAAAATATAATATATAAATAAATAAATATATGTATATGTGTGTGTGTATATATGTATATGTATATATATGTATATATATATATATGTATATATATATATATATATATATATATATATATATATATATATCTTAGTGTCTGTAGTAGTAGACTTAGTTTTTTAGTGTGTTAGCTGTATAGTTTAATTTGTTATAACTGCTAGCTTGTTTTTTTGCTTGTGTGGGTGCGTGATTTTCTCTGTGTGTGTGTGTGATTCAGGAAGTGTGACTCATGCTGTCAGAAGATGTCTCTGACAGATGGTCACACTTGTGTCTACTGTCTGGGCGTGGTGCACCTGCAGGTGTCTTGTTCGGTCTGTCATGCTTTCATTTCAGCCCAAGGGTCTTGCAGGAGTGCAAAAATAAGTTAATCCTTCGGGGTTTGCTTAAGCCACAGGATTCACCGGCTAAGACTTGGCCTGCGAAATCCTCCAAGTCTTCAGCTCCAAGTTCTGAGCTGTCGGGTGAAGCACCACCATCTGCCTCTGCTCCGGCTGGAGCCGATGTGCCTCCCTCAGTCTGCTCCAACACTAACTTTGGAGCCATCCGTGAGTCGAAAGAGATCTAGGTCTCCCTCCTTGAAGTCGATGCGCTCGGCTCCATGGTCACATCCGCTCCAATCGGAGCACAGTCACAAGTCCTCGCACTCCTCTCGGTCCTCCAGACTTTAATATGATTTGGAGAGAGTGGTCAGCAGGTTGCTGAAATTGCAGGCCCTAGCAAAAATGTTGTCCAGCCCCCCTCATCATGTCTGCTCCGTCCACTTCTGCAAATATTCCTCCTCCAGCCCCACCTCATCAGGTGTCTGCTCCATCCACTTCTGCAAATATTCCTCCTCCAGCCCCCCTCATCAGGTGTCTGCTCCGTCCACTTCTGCAAATGTTCCTCCTCCAGCCCCCCTCATCAGATGTCTGCTCCGTCCACTTCTGCAAATGTTCCTCCCCCGACTCCTCCCTTGATTTCGGAGCTGGAGTTCGTTGGCATTCAAGTCGTGGAACCGTCTGCTCAGATACCTTCTCCTTCGGTGCCGATCCCATCCTTGGTACTGTCCTTGGAGGGATCTGGGCACCGGGACTCCCTAGTCGGCTCTGAGAGGGCGAGTGGCATCGGACCCTTGTCCGACCCCGCTTTCCCTCTCGGAGCTTCGGTGCAGGTGAGCTCCTCTCCTACATCGGCTTCGGAGCCGTCCCCCTCTGTGAGGAGAGGGATTCAGATTTCTTCGGAATCTGAGTCTTCTCTGCGTCTGGGCAGGGACACCTTCAAGGTCATGAGGAGTGTAGTGGCCCCTGAGCCAGTACCATGATCAACCCCATCGGCTCCTCCCCTATGGTGACTGCGTCTGCCTCTGCCCCTCTTCCTGACCCCAAGCGTGGGGAACCAGCACTCCAGGGCACCCCTTTGGGTGTTTCTTCCTCTTCTGAGGCCTCCCCTGATCACTCAGAGGAGCCACCTCCATAAGAGGAAGTGCAAGAGGAAGCACGTTGACTCCCCTGAGTCTGTCACATCGGATACCAACTTAGAGGATTTGGAAGGGTCCCAGAGATCCCCTTCTGAAGAGTTCTCTTTTCAGACATCCTTGAAATCCTTAACGGAGGGGGAACTGGAATACCCTAGCCCCTTCCAAGGATGAGTCTGTATTTCTGGACCCGTTTGGTTCCCGACCTTCCACCTCCTAGGTGTCTCCGCCTTTCAACCCACTTATGTCTGTGGTGGCTCGGAACGCGTGGTCAGCTCCAGACACAGCGGAACCAACCCTCAGGAGACCTGCTAAATTTATAACTGCATCTCCGGACAAACCAGTTTCTAACTAAGGGCGTACCTGTTGATGCCATGGTGGTAGCAGCAGCCACAAAGGAGTTGGCAGAAACTTTGTCATCTGTCCATCCTCTTAACAAGGAGTCTAGGACTATGGACAGATATGGGAAGCGAATGTTTGCTTCAGCGACCTTCTCAATGAAGTCTCCGAATTATTTGTGCCATTTCACCCGCCTTCAGAGGGATCTTCTTAAAGAGCTTGGCGATACCCTCCAAGATCCATCAGCTGAGGGGGCTCAAGCTATGGTAGCCTCCCAGCTGGCGACTCTGAATTCAGTTAACTCCTCCATGAGGCTCATTTCTTATGCAGCCAGTGGGGAGAGTAGAGCCACAGGCACAGACGTCGCCCTTGGGAGGCACGCATTGATGCGGTTATGTAATTTTGTGGAACCTTTCAGAGCATCTTTCACCAATACCCCCTTTGGCTCTGCTCTCTTTGGACCACAGGTGAAGGACACACTAACCAGGTGTGAACAGGAAGGCAAGACTCTCTGCCATGGGAGTCTGTTTTTCCACTCCTTCCAGACCATGCCTAAGGGTCAGAAGAGTGGAAAAATGTGGTCCCATAAATCACAGGGACCCTTGCCTGACACGTGGTGAGTTCCCCTCCAGGGGCAGAGGAGGGAACGGTAACTGACGCTGCCCTCATGGCGGGGGGGGGGGTCCGCAGAACCAGGGCAGCAGAGAATCCTTCTCTGAGAAGACTTTTCGGCATCCCTGAAGGGTTGCCCGGCTGCCCGCCTCTGGAGGCAGACTTTCATTGTACCCCAAAGCCTGGCAGAATCTAACTCGAGACAAGTGGGTAACAGTCAAGGATATCCGGAGGTTACAGAATTCCCTTTGCTCAAACCCAGTTATCGTCAAACAAGTCCCTTCCAGATGTTCCACCCAATCTTAAGGGACCAAGCAGCCAAAGAAATTTCAAAGCTGCTACACAAAAGGGTCATCCAGGAAGTCCCAGCAGACCAGATCGGATCCAGAACTTACTCAAGGTTCTTTTTGGTACCAAAAAAGGGGACTGGAGACCCATTCTGGATCTCAGCAGACTAAACAGGTCTGTACAAAGAACAGTTTTGGATGGTCATGCCTACAGTCCTTTCTACCTTTCCTGGGTCAGGACAATTGGATGTGCTGTATAGGTCTTCAGGATGCGTACTACCACATCAAAATGCACAGGCGCTCCAGAAGATTCCTTCGCTTCCGGCTGGGGGGGCCAGTCATTATCAGTTCAGAGCTCTGCCCTTTGCTCTCACCACAGCCCCCAGGGTGTTCACTAAATGCATGGCAGTGGTTACAGCTCACCTGAGATGTCCGGGATTCCAGGTGTTTCCATATCTAGATGACTGGCTCCTCACTGCTTCCACCAGGCATCATCTCCTGCAAGCCAGGGACTACACTATCAAAACTTGCTCCAGGCTAGGTATCACAATAAATTTCGAAAAATCTGCATTGTCTCCCTGTCAGCATATCACTTATATAGGCGCAAATGTAAATAACCAGGAGCATGTTTGCGATCCTTCCACCAGATAGGGTATCACTAATTCGTCAACAAGTACAGATTTTATTAACATGCAAAACAATTCGTCAGGTTCGTCCTCCGAACTCTGGGCTCAATGGCATCAGCAATTCTTCTTATCCCCCTGGCCTGCTTTCACATGAGAATCCTCCAGTGGCTTCTATTCACACAGTGGTCCTTCCAACGGCTTCCCATGTCTCACAAGATTATGATCACAGAAGTATGCAAGAAGCACCTCTCTTTGTGGATGGTCTTCCCATCAGTGTCCGGGAGCAGACCATTTGTGCCATCCCCTCCAGTTGCCACAGTGACCACGGATGCCTCCCTGATAGGGTGGGGGGAGGCATTATCAGGGCAGGGACAGTCCAAGGCACCTGGCAGCCTCACTAGTACCATTTGCATTTAAATGTCTTGGAGATAAGAGCCGTGCTTTTAGCGTTGCAAACCCTTCAGTACTCTCTCCCTCCAGGGACCATTGCAATTCAAATGGACAATGTCAGTGGTGTGGTACATCAACAAGCAGGGCAGAACCAAATGCTATCCTCTGTCGAAGCACTCAGACTCTGCCAGTGGGGCGATCCCTTCCCAAAGTTTTCTGATCACAACGCACATCCCTGGGAGTTCCAACGTTATTGCAGACAGGCTCAGCAGAGCAATTCTCATGCCTCACAAGTGGTCTTTGAATCCGGTAATTGTGGAACAAATCTTTCACAAATCGGGGCAGCCTTGCTTCAACCTTTTCGCCACACCTTTCAACAGCAAGTGCAGCAATTTCTTCTTCCTTCTTCCACTTCCCGGCCTCTCCCCCAGTGACTCTCTAGTCCAAGATTGGCCTCAGGGACTTCTTTACGCTTTCCCTCAGTTTCCCCTAATATCCAACCTCTTACAGAGAGCAACTGCATTGGGTTGCAAAATGATCCTCATTGCCTCTTACTGGCCTCGACAGATGTGGTTCCCATTCCTGCATCATTATCTTCTCTAGCAGCCTTGGATTCTGGATCCTATTCCAGATCTACTGATTCATCAATTGGGCAGACTGCATCGATCCCTTCAAACACTCCAGCTCACAGCTTGGTTGCTCCACTTCCAACCTTAGCTAGGCTTCCTAATATTTCCTTCTCTGTGCGGGAAATTATTTTATCGCACAAATCCACAACTAGGAAAACTTACGCTAGCAAGTGCAAACATTTTTCTTGCTGGGCAGAGGCTAAGAATATAGATCCCTTTTCAGCCCCTGTCCATGAGATCCTGGAATTTTTAGCGGAACTCTCATTCTGGTTCCGCTTCTGCTACAATCATGGTTCAGTTAGCTGCCATTTCAAATTTTCACATTTGGTTTTCTTCTAATAACATCAGGTCTCATAAGCTGTGTAAAGTCTTCCTCAAAAGAACCACTCTGCTTAGGCCCCCAGTGAGGGATCCCCCACCTCCATGGGATCCAAATTTGGTGCTAGCTTCCCTAATCTTGCCACCTTTTGCAGCTTCTTGCTCCATTAAGTTTTTATCCTGGAAGACGCTCTTTCTGGTAGCCATTACGTCTGCTAGACGTGTTTTGGAGCTTCAGGCTCTATGTATTCGTCCCCCATACTTAGTGACCCTATCGTTATGAAAAACTAAGGACCAATCCTTCCTTCCTAAGGTCTGTACACAAAATAATTTGAATCGGTCCATGGACCTTCCTGTGTTCTTTCCTAATCACACTAATAACGCAGAATTTAAATTGCACCAGTCGGACGTTCATAGACAGCTGCGTTTGTTTGCATAGGACAAAGGACATCAAGAAGTCGGACCAACTCTTCCTTTCCTATGCTGAGGGCAGACGGGGCCTTCCAGTCTCAAAGGTAACATTATCTAGGTGGTTGTCTCTCATAATTTTTTTTTTTCTCAGCTGGTAAATGAATGAAATCTACCAAACCTATAGGCCACTCTACTAGGGCATTGGCTACCTCGGTGGCCTTCCAATCTAGGTTGCCCATGGAATCTATTTGTGCAGCTGCAACGTGGGCTAACCCACATACCTTCATTTCTCATTACAAACTAGACATTGCTTCCAGAAACAGGGCTGATTTTGGTTCCACTGTTCTGAAGCGTCTGTTCCATTGAGCCACCCAAGATAATAGGTGCTAGGGACGCTGTCCCAACCAGCAAGAATGAAGGTGAGATAGACAACTTAACATAAAGAAGTTGTGTACCTACCATAACGTTCCATGTTAGTTGTCTTTTCGCCTTCTTTCTTGCGTCCCACCCTCCATCCCCCTATCCTAGTGGATCGAGAGGAACTCCCTTTTTCAGATTTCATTGGCTGAACCTTCTCTGGTTGTCCTTTTCTGCTTTAGATGGCCTTATAGTTAGGTCCAAGGGGCTACTAGAGCAGAATTCTTCCTTAGTTATGTCAGGAATAGCTTTTTCAAATGAGATCTGGTTAGCTTGCACCAGACTTCATGGGATATGGGGTAGCCTCGAGCCAGTAAACAGCTCTCGAGCTATTGAAGATGGCAGAGTCTGAGCAGAGCATCAGCGCCGATCCCAACCAGCAAGAAAGAAGGCGAGAAGAAGACAACTAACATGGAACGTTATGGTAGGTACATAACTTCTTTTCACACTTGCTGGATGTTCACAGGCAATTTGTTTTAATTTTACATGGAACAAAAAAATTTCAGAAAAACAGACCAATTGTTTCCTTTGTGGAGACTAGGGCAAGTCTGTTACAAAAGTTACTTTTAACCAGATGGATGACTATATCCTTTGTTTATAACAAATTGGACCTACAATCTGTACCAAAACTTTAGACATCCATGGCAACGGCATCAGTATTTTTATCTAGGGCTTCATGGAAAATTTGTATGGCTACAACTTCGGTTAATCCTCCTCCTTTGATTACCCGCTACAAATTGGATCTGGTCTCTAGGGTAAGTGCAGCATTTGGCTCAACAATGCTCAGGGATATTCTGCGTGTCCTCCCTGGTTTTCTGGTAGCTGGGGACTCTGTCCCACTTGTTGAGGAATGAATGACACTGACATAAGTTAAAAGAAATATACTCACCATAACTTTCAGTCTTTTTTTTTTTTTATTTTTCAACTCCTATCCAAATTCTCTGCCTTTGCACTAGATGTTCATCGTGTTTCACTGTTGCAGTCATTACACTTGGGTTATCCTGCTGGCAGGCTACCCGCAGTTGGCCCGAGTTCCAAAGTCTAGGTCCGGCGTCTGTTGCTGTCTCCTCTTCCCTGACGTCAGTGCGCAAGGGGTATAAAAGATGCAACAGACGCCATTTTCTTCAGTCTTTCTTGCCGCGCGGTGCCCGAAGCAAAAGCAGTTTGCAAGTGCCGGTCGGCCGACTCCTGAGATTTTCGAAATCGAGTTTCAGACCAGAAGTTTTCAATAAAGCTAAGTACCCCACTGGGGAAACTTTTTCTTGCTCCAGACCGATGTCAGTAAAAGTTAATAATTGTAGTTCTTGTGGGAAGCAAATACCTCATAAGGGCTTCCACTCTTGCTGTATTCCTTGCCCAGGCCCTGACCACGACGTTACTAGTTGTCGGTTTTGTGCTAGATTCAACGAACGCATTATTAAGTGTCGGTTTGATTTTTTGCTTTACATTACTTTGGCTGAATGTTTAACTATATAATGCCGTCGGAACAGCAGACCGGAATTCATAAAAAAATGCAGAGACAAAGAAAAGGACAGGCATCAGAGGTCCAAAACCGATTAAGCCTCTTCTAGGCCAGTTGCCGGTTTTCAGTGAGGCGCTTTCACAGCCCCTGACACCCGCTACCTCAGAGCCACAGGCCGTAACCGACATCCACATGGAGACACCTAGGCCTGTGGAAACCCAAGGTATTGGGCCTGTGGAAACTATTCCCTCAGATGGGTCCGAAGCCGCTGAGCAGGCATCTGCTTCTGAGGGTGTTTTCAGACCTTCACAACTTACTATACAGTCCACTGCAGCAGCCAAGGCCAAGTCAAAAACACCATTAAAGACAAGGAAACAAGTACATTCTCCTGAACAGTAAACCATGCCAAAGAAACGGATGCTTAAAATGGCCGAAGACCTAATTACTTTGATCAGGGGTTCCCATCCCCCTCCTGATAAAAGGCCTAGGCAAGATACTGACTGATTCCTCTGACCAGGTTTCTATTTCCTCTTGATTCCTCTTCAGATCAGGGATATTCTCTCCCTTCCTATGGAGGACTCTGATGCAGAAGAATCTATACCTTCAGCCTCTCCGCCTGAGGATTATTCTTTTGGGGAAACCCTGCACACCATGAGGGAGCATTTCCTTTGGGAGAGCCAGGATTACTCAGAATCCAAGAAAAGGCTCCGAGACTTTCTTTTATTGCCTCAGCACAGGCCCCTGGCTATTCCCCCTGTGCTTGAAATTGTTGATGTTTTCTCTGAATCTAGTCTGTCTCCTGATTCTTTACCCCCCTGCACCAGTCAAGCCAGACTGGTACTACAGGGTCCCTGACTCTCATAAATTTCTTTACAAAAACCCTGCTGCGGACCCAGAAACAGTTTCTCCGGGTCCCAAAGGGGTTAAGGCTTCCACTGCTAAAAAAAAAACCCTGTCCCCTCTGATAGGGATTCCAGAGCTCTGGATAGATGGGGGAAAAAAGTTTACACTTCTGCTACTTTAGCTGTAAGGGCTTTAAATTGCCAGTTTCACATGCTTAAATACCAGCAGTACCTCATGTCTTTGGCAAAACAGAAAATGCTTGCTAATTCAGAAAGTCCTGACAGTAAGGAAATGCAGGATTTATTGCATGCAGCTGAACAAGTGGGAAAGCATACTCTGCAATGTGGTTTTGATTCATTAGAGGCTTCTTGTAGAGCCTGTAACTGCGGCTCTACAAGAAGCATGCTTTGTTGAAAGAACAAAGTTTACCTGAACATGTTAAAGTAAAATTATTGGATGCTCCACTACAGCATGATACTTTATTTGGTGTTAAGGCAGAAGAGGTGTTAAAGAAAATGGAGGATAAAGCAAAGTCCGACACCTAGGTTTAGCAGAAAGTGGCCCTCAAATTGGTCCTTTCCAGTGTCAGGCCACAAAGAGGCAGATAGACACCCAAGAGGCAGATCCCTGCCCCAAGGCTCCTACAGACCTAAACTATGGGGTGCGTCTGCCCCCAAAGGAGGAGAAGACAAGTCACAACCTTATAGCAAACAGTCTCAATGACTTCGCTCTACAAATGCTGAGCACTTACCTTTTGGCAGCACCCCTAGGGGGAAAGCTAGCACTTTTCTCACAAAATTGGCACATAATCACCCAGGACAAATGGGTACTGAATATTGTTTCTCAGGGTTACAGGGTCCACTTTCACACCCTTCCAAAATCAAAAGGTATGCCGGACCTGCCACAAAACCAGTGGGCAGAGGCACAAAAAATTGCTGCTCTCATGGACATGGGAGCTATTCAACTAGTACCATAGCAAGGACAAGGATTTTACACAAGACTTTTCCTAGTACCCAGAAAGGACAAAGCCTGGAGACCAATACTGGACTTGTCAATCCTAAATACTTTCCTGGATGTTCCAAAATTCAAAATGCTAACACTCCAACAACTTCTATCCATGCTGGGCAAGAAGGCTTGTCTAGTTACTTTGGACCTCAAGGAGGCATACCAGCATGTCCCAATAAGACCATCTTCATAGCTGGCTCAATGCATTACCAATTCTCTGCACTGCATTTGGCTTGTCTACTGCGCCCAGGGTCTTCACAAAATGCCTGGCACCAGTAATTGCTTTTTGCAGACAGAGGAATTCAAGTATATCCCTACTTGAACGACTGCCTTATTCAAGCAGAGAGCAAGGACAGTCATCTGAAGCATCTGGCGTTTGTAAAAAGACTACTAATTTGCCTAGGGTACACAGTAAACAAAATGAAATCAAAACTAGTGCCCTCACAAGAGATAATCCTGGGTGCAAGCTTAAATACAACTGCCCAGATGGCTCATCTCACGCCAGACAAGCAAAGGCAACTGACTCGTTACTTTCTAATGATGGCAACAAAGACCCAGCTCCCTGCAAGAAAAATTCTGCAGGACCTGGGCTTCATGGCGTCCTGCATTCTACTACTTCTATATGCAAGACTGCATATGATGAAACTACAATGGTATCTAAAATGTGTTTGGACTCAACATTGCCACAGCCTGGAAACTATCTTTAATTCCCTCCCTACAACAGGAGTTTCGATGGTGGTCCCAGGCCTGTCACCACAACAAGGGACAGCCTTTCACCTTGCCTACAGCCAGGCAGACCATAACGAATGCATCTGATTATGCTTGGGGGGGCACAATGGCAGGAAAATGTATTCAAGGCACGTGGCCCAAGGAACAAACGCATCTTCACATCAGTCAAAAAGAGATGCCAGCTGTACAGAATGCTCTGACAGCTTTCAAGGACCTACTACATCCAGGACAGCTACTAATAAAGATGGACAACACCACAGTTGTGGTACATAAACAAGCAAGGGGGCACACATTCCTACCCCCTCTGGGCAAGCCATGACTTTGTGGAACACAACACTGACTTATCAAGTACATCTGCAGGCACAATTCCTGCCAGGAACGAAAAATACACTGGCAGACTAAGCAGAAATCTCATGGATCCTCACGAATGGAAACTAAATCTACAGGTGTTCAGCATAACAAAGAAATGAGGATGCCCAGACATAGATCTTTTTGCCTCCCTGCACAACTGCCAACTACAGAAATTCTGCACAAGAACTTATCACTCACAAGCATGGAAAGTGGATGCTCTATCATTCAGCTGGAAAATCCTGACAGTTTATGCCTTCCCTCCATTGCCACCTCTTCCCAAGGTGCTCCTAAGTCAGACAAGAGGCCAAAAATGATCCTGATTGCCCCAGACTGGCCACACTAACACTGGTACCCAATCCTAAAGAGCTTGTCTCGAGACCCACCCTGGCCTTTACCTCAAATTCCTCATCTTCTGACTCAACAAAACAATCAGATTCTGCAAAGTCAACTCAGAACCTTAAATCTGGCGGCATGGCAGATAACGTAGCCACTCAGACCGCAGCACTCTAAAGCTGTCATGGATGTCATTTTAGAAGCCAGGAGGCCCAGCACTAGGAAATCTTATGCAGAAAAATGGAAGAAATTCTGTGTTTGGAACCAGGCACAAGGGCTCGAACCACTTGTTCCAAATATACCTCAGATTTTACAATACCTAACTGAGATGCTGGACAAAGGCCTAGCCTCCTCTATTAAGATCCACGCCTCTGCCATTTCAGCTCATTACAATACAGAACCTCCAATTTTTTTCACATCCACTACTAAAGCAGTACCTCAGAGGGGCAAAAAACTAAAGACCCCCCAAGGAGAGCACCAGTTCCTACTTGGGATCTCAACTTTGTTTTAGAAAATCTCACGCTGCCTCCTTTTGAACCAGCCAGCACAGCTGATATAAAATTCTTATAGAAAACTGCTCTGCTCTTACCAATAACTTCCGCAAGAAGAGTCGCCGTTACAGGCATTAATGGCAGTGGAACCTTTCATTTTTCACCAGGACAGGGTTTCTTAGGACAAACCCAACATTCATGCCAAAGGTGGTTTCCAATGTGGCTCTTAACCAAACCATTCATCTACCAACTTTCTATCCAAATCCCCAGAATAAAGGGGGGAGAGTTCAGCATGCTTTGGACTTACACAGACAGCTATGATTCTACTTGGACAAAACAAAAGCTTTCAGAAAACCTGAACTGTTTGTAGCCTATGCTGCAGGATGACAAGGAAAGCCCATCTCAAAGCATCCAATTTCAAAATGGATAGGACACTGCATTCGCTTCTGTTATGCACAACATGGCAAACCAGTGCCTAAGGGCATTAAGCCACATTCTACCAGTGCAGCAGCCACCTCAGCAGCCTTTCTCAGAGGAGTACCAACCAAAGACATTTTAGACACTGCAACCTGGAGTTCAGTGCACACTTTCACCAAGCACTACCACTTACCTCTCTACTCTAAATCCAGAGCAGGCTTTGCCACTGCAGTTCTGCAGGGCCTGGTAGCCTCTCCTAATCCTATTTAGGCCCAGCCACCCAACCTCAGCTTTGGGATTCAACCCAAGTGTAATGACTGCAATAGTGAAACACTAACCTAGTACAGTTGTGTACCTACCATAAATGTAGATGTTAGAGTGTATTCACTGTTGCAGTCCAGGTTACCCACCATCCATCCCCCTTTCTCATTGCTGGGACTTTTCTGTACTTCTCAACTCTATACAACCTATGTGGTGTATTTGCTTGTAGATGAAGGAAATGTTTATATTACTACATGCATGCTTTTTGGCATATTTTTATTTTTCAGCCTTCCTATCTGGGGGAAAAACTGAAGAAAATAGCGTGTCTTGCATCTTTTATACCCCTGGCGCACTGACGTCCACGAAGAGGCAACAGCAACCGATGCTGGACCTAGACTTTGGAACTCGGGCCGACTGCGGGTAGCCTGCCAGCAGGATAACCCAAGTGTAATGACTGCAACAGTGAATACACTCTAACATCTACATTTATGGTAGGTACACAACTGTACTTTACCACTCGCTCTTCCAGAAGATACAAGGGAAGCAATGCTCTGCTTTTGAGCTCCAGATACGTTTCTTACCTGGGTGGTAAAATTCCTTGCAAAACTAAGCCAGCAAACGAGATCTGAGGTATGTTGGATTATAGAGCATTATGGGTAAGGGAGGAGCTCTAAAGTTCTAGTGGCCATGAGCTGTTTAAAAAAAAAAAAAAAAAAAAAAAAAAAAAGCCAGTGTCTGACCTGAGGATGGAATCTGGACACAGTTGTTGAGGATGAATGAAAATGGACAACACAGATGAACATTATGGTGAGTACATAATTTTTTCTTGTATGGCAAGGTTTAGTCTAACACTAGAACGCTCATTCTCCCACTACACCTTCCCCAGAGTAGCAGTTGACATGTAAAAACTGCATTAAAAAATCCACCTGCTTCCCACTGCCTCCTTTAAGTTCAGTAAAAGAAGTAAACTACTTGAACTGAATTGCCTTTCATTTGACCGAGTTGAAATGGGATGTGTTGCTGTTTTGTCTAGAAAATGTTTCTTGCACTGAGAATGACTTAACTGTTTAAGTGGAGATGGTGGTGTGTACTGACCTTTGTTAATCAGTCATATTGTGTGCGACAGAAAAAGAAGCATCTGCTGCCACCTTTCAGCTTACCTTAATGGGTACCCAGTTAAAACAAAAATACAACTTCCTGAAGAATGAGATCCTGCTTGATCTTTGTTTTTTATCCAATCCCTCCATCACTGGAGTTGTCTGTTGGGTCATTGGCAGCTAAGTTGGATGCCCTGCCACTGCCAACAGGCTGATAAGTTGAAATGTTTTAGACAAATTAGTCTCTCATCTTGCTATTGTACAGAAGTTGCACATGCCTAAAGACCATTTTGCTTTTATTATAAAATAAAAGTAAACCAAAAAGAAAAATGCTTAAATAAATCACCCTTTTTTTGTTTACCCATCACACACTTGTATACTAGAAAAGTAGGAATTAACAGCAGCTGCTACTTAAAATAAAAGGATCCGATTACTTAACTGACCATGTTCATCTGACTGATTTACATGCTGGACTTTGAAATACGCAAGCAAGCAAAACAAAAAAAAAACTCCGGCACATTTCATATGTATGATTTGAAAAGAATAGCTGTCCGAATTATTTTAAATTCGTGTTGGAGCCTCTGGGCTATATTCAAAGCTTGTGGTTTTTAGAAAGATGTTTGAAATATGGCTATGTGAGTTAAGTATGGACTTTTTGGACTTGAAAGCTGTGCCTTAAGAGGTTTAATTAAGTATGTTGAATGAAATGTGTAATGAGCTCCATTTAATACCAACAGTAGTAGTTTGAGTGCCTGAACCTAGCCTAGTAACCAAGGCAGGATGTTGAAGTGGGCCCATCACAGGGCATACAAGCATCTGTTAGTGGTGCACAAATGTAGCAGCCATATGTACATATGCATTTTACCTACGCACTTATGTGTTGGGTGTAAGAGGAAGCAACCCCCACCCCCTTTGAAAACCCACAAGGAGACAAAATATGTGCAGACCCCGTTTAGAAGCTATTCTTCCTGGAACCATACCTGAAAACTTGAGTTGAAACTGCAGTGGTAACCATGCAGTCCTTATTACTTGAAAGGTTGCACAGCAGCCGTTTTAAGAACGCATCATATTCTACATGGGTAAAGCTTAAAAACTTTGAGAAATTCTTTGATGTGAAGTTCTATCTTGCCGTTCCTTCTTACAGATGGGTTAAGAGCCGATCCTCTGCTCCGAGTTGGCCTGCTACAAAGCTCGAGGCCAAGTCCATATCCCATGATGCACCTAGAGCTACCTCAGATCTAGTTTTCCGCTGCAATAGATGGGAGGTTCGGTTCCTCGCATAGCTCGGGCCAGTACAAAACTTTTTTCTACAAATTTATATAATTTTTTTATATATACATCTCCTCCATTTAGACTTGACTTAAGCTCTTATAGCTTATTGCGTAGATTCCCTTTCCTTGGTGTGACTTTTCTTGTAGTTATTAGCTATCTTGGCCTAGTTTTATTTTAAGCCTTGTTAAATCTTTACTGTAGTTTAAATAGTGTGCCTTTGAATAGTGATTTTTCTGTCACAGCTTTTGAATATATTTAGTTACGTAGATATTGGTGCTTAGTGTGTGTGTGTGCGCTTAATAGTATTTTTATCCCATAGTTTTAAAGGGGTTGTTTGATAGCTTTTTGGGTGTGTCTTATTACAGTATCCCCTCGAGATTGTGTGTTCCAGTATGGCTGACTAGGATAAGGATAGACGCCCTAAGTCAGGGTTTAAGAAATGTCCAAAATGTAGACGGGAAATGTCAGTTACTGACGGCCATGTAAATTGTGTATACTGTTTGGGAGCATTGCACCTTCAGGACAGCTGCTCCATTTGTCAGTCATTCTCTTCTAGGGTTCTTCAGGAGAGAAAGAAAGTTAATAGAGGTTTAGTCAAATCATCTCTTCAAGAGGCTTTGAGCGACCAGGACAGGTCTAGCAAATCCTCAGTCTTCTAAGGTTTCTACTCAAGTAAAAAAAAAAAAAAAAAATCTAAATCATCGACATCTGCTCTACAGCCCATGGAGCCAACCGTCTTGTCCTTTCGGAGCCGGTCCCCTGTCCTGGAACCGGTATCCGAAGTGCCTAAATCTCCACTCCTGCAATCTGTACCTCCTTCTATCCACTCACCTTGGTCTTCGATGAGCCTTTCTGATTTGGATGTGGATCATGTGGTGCAGAAGCTTTTACAGCCACTGGCCTTTGCTAAAATTTTATTTGCTCCGACCAGACTATTTCAGAACTGAAGACCCTTTTACCATCTACTGCTTTTCCTCCTCTGAACCATACTGGTCCTTCAGAGCCGGAGGAGTTTAACTTTATGATCGTTGAGCCTTTGGAGCTGATGCCTGCTCCAGTGTCCTCTGCTCCATTTACTCTGCCATCCTCTGCGCTGATCGAGGAATCTAGGAGCTGACACACTCGGGTCTGGTCCGGGGAGGATAGTCAGACCAACTTGTCTGCCCCAACTCTGCCTCTCTGAGCTTTGGCTTGGATGAGCTCTGCTCCTACCTCTGGCTCGAAGCCCACTGTCCCAGTGCCAGGGGTATCTACAGTTTCCTTGGATCCATTGGTCCCTTCTCATCTGAGCAGATGTGCCTTCGAAGCCATGAAGACCTCTTCAGATTCAGGTTTAGCTACCTCCTCCCCAAAAGCACCTGTCTGCTTCACAGATCCTTGATAAGTGTGGAGACCCAGAGTCTCAGGAAGCCCCATTGGTGGGTGGTCTCTGCTCTTCTGAGACCCCCCCCCCCCAGAAGTTCCCACTGATGAGGTTCCCAGGAAGAGAAACTGTAAGAGGAAGCATTTAGACTCCCTGCAGGAGTCTCTTGCATCCGATACCAACTTGGATGAATCAGAAGGGTGCCCACAGAGACGAGTCTGTTCTGAAGGCTTTCTGGTCTCAGCCCTCCACCTCTTGGGCGTGTCTGCCTTTCGATGAGCTTATGGAGCTGGTCTCACGAAGGATGTGGGAGTTTCCGGATACCATGGAGCCTGTCCCCAGGAGGCCTTATTTATTATTATGCCCCCCCAAGAAAAATCTTTTCTTACCAAGGGAGTGCCAGTTGATGCCATGGTGGTGGCGGCAGCCACCAAAAAAAATTTCGGAAACTTCTTCCTCTCTCCATCCTCCTAACAGAGATTCTAGGATCATGGATAGATATGGGAAGCACACATACAGTTCAGTGACTTTTGCTCTGCGTTCACTCGACTATCTCTCCCATTTTATTAGACTGCAAGGAGATCCCCTAAAAGAGCTCTGAGATGCTCTTCAGGGTACAGTAGCTGCAGGAGCTTCAGATAAAGTTGCCTCCCAGCTTGCTACCCTCTGGTCCATGCCCCTCATTTCATATGCAGCTGATGGAGCGAGTAGAGCAGTGAGTACAGGAATTGCTCTTGAGGCACTCCTTGATGCGCTTGTTACTTTGTGGAGACCTTTGTCAACACCACTTTCTGTGGTTCGTCCCTTTTTGGGCCCAAAGTTAAGGAAACTGACCAGGTGTGAACAGGAAGGAAAGACACACTGCCATTTGAGTCCATTTTTCCACCCCTATCAGACCCTACACAAAGGGTCAAAGAGGAAGAAAGATGTGGTTCCATAAAGCCCAAGAAGCCTTTCAGGACACGTGGTGAACCCCCCTCCAGGGGCAGAGTAGGGGGCAATAATGGAAGACACTGCCCTCGCAGCAGAGTGGGTCCAGAAAACCAGGGCGACCGATCAGTTCTTTGGGAAGCCCTACCAGCACTCTTGAAAGGAGGCCCGACTGGCCTACTCTGGAGGCAGTCGGGGGTAGCTTATCTTTGTATCCAGACGCCTAGCTCAAAATAAACAACTGGGTACAAAGTATTTTCAGAGGATATTTAATTCCTTTTGCCACACCCCCTCCACTGACAAAAAATATCCCAGACGTTCCACCCAGTTGCAGTTAACTGGCAACAATAGAGGTCCAAAGGTTGCTAAGAAAGAGTCCTCCAACCAGTCCGAGCAGACCAGATAGGATCCGGAACTTACTCAAGATTCTTTAGTTCCAGAAAAGACTGGGAACTGGAAACCTATTTTGGACCTCAGCAGACTAAACAGATCTGTCAAGGAGAAGTTCGGGATGGTCACACTTCAGTCAATACTTGCCTTTTCAAGGAAAGACATTTGGATGTGCTTGATTTTCAGGATGTGTACTACCACACACAAATGGCCAGACCATCCTGGGATCATCTGTGCTTCCAGCTGGGAGCCAGTCTTTAACAGTTTTGAGCACTGCCCTTTGGTATCATTGCAGCCCTCAAGAATGTTCACCAAATGTATGACAGTGGTCACTGCTCACCTGAGACGTTTGATTCCAGGTGTTTCCGTACCTAGACTATTAGCTCCTCACTGCCACCACCAGGCATCAGCTCATACAAGCCAGGAACACCACTCTTTCACTCTGCAGTCATTTGGGCATTACGATAAACTCAGAATAATCTACCTTGTTGCCATTGCAACATACCGTTTTTATCTGTGCAGAATTGGACACCACCACTTTGAGACTTCCAGCAGAAAGAGTCTTAATACTCTGCCAGCAGGTCCACAATATCATATCCAAAAACGAGGCTCCAGCATCAGAAGTACTAAAATTGTTAGGCATGATGGCAGCTGCAATATTAGCCATACCATTGGATCATATGCACATGCAGATTCTGCAGTGGCTGTTCACTCAATGGTCTTACCAGGAGCTCCCAATCTCTCTTATAATAATCACAAACACATGCAAAATGGATCTTCAGTAGTGGTTGACCTCTCCATGTTATAGGTTATCCTTTTGTTCTACCCCCACCTGTGGCCACAGTGATCACGGACGCTTTCCTGATAGGGCAGGGCATTTTCAGGGAAGAACAGCTCAAGGCACATGGACCAGTCAGGAGACTCATCTGCATGTCAGTGTCCTGGAGATGAGCAGTACTTTTAACGTTGCAGTACTTCCAGGACACACTTCCTCTGGGAACAGTTGCGATTCAGACTGGACCTGTCAGTGATGTGGTACTTTAACAAACAAGGAGGAACCAGGTTCTACCCCCTTTGTCCTTAGGCCCTAAGAGTGGCAATGGGCTACATCTACCCAGCACTTTCTGTTAGCAATGCACATCTGGGGAAATCCAACGTGACAGCAGACAAGCTGAGCAGAGCAATTTTGTTGCCTCACGAGTGGTCCCTCATGAAAGAAATGGCAGATGAGATATTCAACAGGTGGGGCCAGCCTTGCTGCAACCTTTTCACCAACCACATGAACACCAAATGCAGAAGCTACTTTGCCCTGATTCCCCCTCCGGGAGAAGCCCTCAAAGGACACACGTACACGATTAGCCTCCCGTTCTCCTCTACACATTCCCACCAATTCCCTTGATAGTGAAAGTACTACAGAAGGTAAAAGCCCTGGGAAGGACCATAATTCTAATAGTCCCTTATTGGCCTGGTCAGATTTGGTTTCCCTTCCTTCAACGTCCTCAATTGGGGGATCCTTGTATTCTGGACCCAGTATAGGATTTTCTGACGCACGCGTCGGGGGAACTTCATCTCTCTCTTCAGTCCCTAAAGCTGATAGCTTGGCTGCTCCATTTCCCAACATACACTGAAAAAACGGCTACCCTCCGTCCAAACTGTTTAATAAAATTCCTTTATAACGTGAATAAAAATCTGTAAGAGACACTAAGCTTTCTTCAGTGTGATCATAAGCCAACCAGCATCATCAAACCTAAGATTATATATAGTATAATATATAGTGTACAATATATTGTATTGTGTAAATATCCTTTTAAAAATATATGCATCTCACAAATGAGTTAATCTGATGGTGCTGGTTGGCTATTGATGATCATGTGATGGTTTTAAATTTAAATAGTACTGCATTTTAATTTAGTTGCATCACACAGAGTAATCTGAAAGCTGTCTCTGATTTTTATTCACTTTACAAAAATTTTATTAAACCGTTTGGATGTAACTTGGCCGTTTTTCTGTTTGCTGTGGATTTTTCAAAACAGCAAGTGCATTGCAAGGTTTTGGTTTCTTTTGCCAATTCCCACCATAGCTAGGTTCCAGAATCTTTAAAATGAAACGCAGCACATTCTAATATCCTCTCATAAATCCTCTGAGGAAGCTGTACCTTAGCAAATAAAGATTTTTTTCTATATGGGCCTCTCAAAATAACATTGATCCCTACCAAGCCCCTATGACCTCCATATTGGAGCTTTTGACCATGATTTTCAACAAAGGAGCTGCAGCAGCAACAGTTTGGGTTCAACTTACTGCAATCTCTAATTTTCACCTTGGATTTGTTGGGTTGAACATGTCACACACTATCCAAAGCGTTTCCTAAAGGGACTTATCTCAGACCACCTGTGAAATCCCCTTATACCCCATGGAATCTAAATTTTATGCTTTCTCGCATTATTCTCCCTTTCTAACCAGCTTCCTCATGCGATTTGAAATATTTGTTATGGAAGACTGTTTAGTAGCTATCACTTCTGCCCCTGCTCGCAGTGTCAGAGCTTCAATCCTTGTCCATAAAGTCTCCTTATTTGGATTTTCCATGCTGACAGTTTCACTGTGAACTAATCCCTCTTTTGCGTAAACTTCGTTCTGAAACTAACCTTAACCAAATTATTGATTTGCCAGTGTTCCCCAAACACTCCAACTTGGAGTATACGCTGCACAAGCTTGATGTTCATAGGCATCTCAGCTTTTACTTGGATAGGACAAAAGAGTTTAGGAAATCGGAACAGCTTTTCATTCCCTTTTCATTCCCTTTTCATTCCCTTTTCATTCCCTTTTCATTCCCTTTTCATTCCCTTTTCATTCCCTTTTCATTCCCTTTTCATTCCCTTTTCATTCCCTTTTCATTCCCTTTTCATTCCCTTTTCATTCCCTTTTCATTCCCTTTTCATTCCCTTTTCATTCCCTTTTCATTCCCTTTTCATTCCCTTTTCATATTCCATAAAAGGTATACCAATGGCTAAAACTCTGGTTATCTGATTGTATCACGTTTGTTTATTCAGCTGCTAATATGCCCTTACAACTCAAAATGAAGGCTCATTCTACCAGAGTAGTGTCTACATCTGCATTTTCTGCTAGACTTCCTATAGACAGCATTTGTGCAGCAGCCACCTGGTCAAGACCCCCTACCTTTATCACTCATTACAAAGTTGACAGGGCCTCCTTTGGGTCTACTGTCCTGAAAAATGTACTCCCGTGAGCCACCCGAGATGGTGCATGGGACGTTACCCATCTGTAAGAATGAACGGCAAGATAGAACAACTTCACGTAAAGATAATCACATTGCCAAAGTGGTTAGAAAATCCTATGTGGCCCACCTAATCACAAAAGGGTTTGCATCCAGATGGAAAGAGGTCATTGGGCCCCTCTACGTATCACTCATCAGACCCATCATAGAGTACAATGCCCCATTTGGGAAGTACCTTACAAGACACCTGCAACAACTGGAAAGACCATAGAAGTTCCTCACCAAGAGGATCACTGGCCTCAAGCCGATGCCCTATGCAGCTCGACTGAAGAAACTCCAGCTGTACTCTGTTGCATACCGCCTACTCGGAGGTGATCTCTGCCTGACATACAAGGCCATGTCCAACCCAGAATTGATTGACATGTTCCGCCTTAAAGCCATATCCCCTCGAGCCACACACTCCAGGGATCTAAACCTCACCACAACAATAAATAGGACGTGCTGGAGGGATAGATTCCTGTCCCAGTGACTTCCCATGCTCTGGAACAAGATTCCAGTCTACTTTAGGCAGAGCTCCTCGCTAATCCTCTTCAAGAGAAACCTTGACGAGTGGATGGGAAAAAGTTTTATCCCAGGGATCACTTCAATGGCTCTGCTGGACAGAGGCACAGGGAACTAATCTAAGGGGGCGGCGAAAGCCAACACATTCCGGCTAGGCTTCTAAATGCCTTTGGGCAGATAGCCTAGTACCTACCTATGAATCTAAAGAAGTTATGTACTTACCGTAACGTTCCATTCAAGTTATTCATCTCGCTTTAATTCTTTCTTCCCACCCTCCTACCCCCTCCAGGGTTTAAGGACCAAGATATTAGATTCTTCTTGGTTGCTCAACCCTTCTATGGCTTTCTGTTAGAGTGATAGAATGACATATGGTATTATACGCAGCAAACAAGATCCGAGGTAACTCTAGGTGCATCATGGGATAGGGACTTTGCCTCGAGCTGTTTGAAGACCTCAAGCTTTGTAGTAGGCCGACTCGGAGCAGAGTATCGGCTCTGAACCCATCTGTTAAGAATGAAGGCGAGATGAACAACTCGCATGGAACGTTATTTTAAGTACATAACTTCTTTTTATGTTTGACCATCCTCACTCTTTTTTAATTGAAAACCTTCATTGCCTGTTTCTTCTTTTTCCTTGCCGTGGTTTTCACAACTGTGTGCAAGTATACAGGCAAGAGTGTGAAGCTATTAAATTGCTTATTTTTCATTTGCTGAGTAATCTAGAAGCTGAACAAGTGCATATGTCTGAATTCCTTCAGAAAGGACCTACTCACAGGGTCATTGGTGAAGGTTTGAGGGGATTTGGAAGACTGACGAGGCAGATGTGTGTTAGCAGGTTACAAGTTAATGTTCTATTAGGACAAGATAAAATCTCAGAAGGAGCCAGAATGGTAGCACAGAGGGATAATGTTCATGCTCACTGCTTTAGTAGCCTGTGGGTGTATCCCGAGTACAACTGGACAGTTTCTAAAAGCTTTCATGTCTCCTCACACTGTCCCTCTTGGCTATTTATAGGTTAAGCCCTTTTGGAGTGAGCTATACAGGCAGCCAGTGAGTAAAAATCTTATACTTTCTAGCAGCTTCATGCAGCTGCATCTGTAAGGCTTCTTGGAGAAGGGAGCCAGCCTGAGGTTCCCTTTTTGGACTGCCTTTTGTGAATCCTTCTGTATTTGTGTTAGGAAAAGTTGCCCTACCCCCATTTCCTCAGTATTGCAGCATGTCTCTGAATACCAGCTTTTCAGTAACTTGCAAAATCATTTGTAGAACAAGTCCTTTGAGATGTAACTTGACTTTTTAAAATTTTAGGGCTTGGGTACAAATTTTTAGTTGTAATATGAATTTTGACCATAGGCAAGTTTTTGTTTATTCTATGGGCAGGATCTATGTGGTTTGAAAGCTTGTGTACACTTCATTTTACTTGGAATATTTTAACTAACAGTTTACTTCAGGCAAGTGTTGAAATGCTGTGTGCTGCTTGCATAATTAACTGTGTTGGGAATTGGGACCTTTTTTGAAGGTTTCTGAACTGCTTGTGTTCACCAAGTGACACTTTCTGACACTCGCCAATGTAGCTTTCTTGCTATTTGGCTTCTTCCCTGACTACAGTAGGGATACTTACCCAGTCCTGCTGGTCCTTCTCTCAACGTGCCTTAAAAGATGAGAAGTTGAGCATGGACACAGTCTGTGCCGCAGCCAGTGATGGATGACTGTAGTGGCCATTGCTGGTTCCTCGGATCACTTGCTGGTTTCCTTGAATCCCTGTTGTATAGCATTGCTGACCACTGTGAACCAGGGGTCGGTCGTGTCCTCTTCAGTGTCTGATGTTCACATGATAGAACCATCCATTTTAGGAACAGAAGACCTCCCAGGAGGGTGTTCTGGGGTGCTCAGGGAAGGAGATCACTTGATCTCGTGATGTGCATTCCCCTTCTGTTTGTTTAAAAAAAAAATTACCTTTGTCAGACGTTTGTTGCAGACTGATGTTGTGTTCCAAGTGCCACCAACTCAGTCTAATTTTCCTACTTCCAATGAGTGTTTTTCAGATGATTGTGATGTGGTCAGAGACAGTTATCTGATGTCAATCTTCCTTCTTGACTGGGTTGATTCTGACCTCTCTCTAAACAGACTGCTGTTACACAGCTTGCGCCAGCCAAAAACTCTTGAGCTAAGGCTGTACCCACAGTGCCTCTCCACCTTACCTCAGATCTCGTTTGCTGTGTAGAAAATTGGACATGTCAGCCGATGCTTTCAGCTAAGTGCTTTAAAATTTTCCATTTTCAGTGGCGTTTCTAAATAATAATGGATTAAAACTTTACTGTTGTCTTGTTTTTGAGTGAGTACTTTCCAATTTTTTTCTAATCACCCCCCCACCTTACAGGAACTTTTTTTTTTTTCCATACCATCGTCGGTAACATGCCTCTCCCCTTTCCTTACTACCGTTGGTGGACTTGGATACCATTGTTGGTATGCTCCTCCTCCTTTTCTATCTTTACCTGTTATTTTGTCTATACCATTGCTGGTATTTGTTTTTTGAAACAACTTCTTTCTTCCTTTCCTCTTTGTGCGCAAATGTGTCATCAAACGTATTTTTGATATGGCTGAGAAATAAAAGGGGACATCCAGTTTCAAGTGTCAGGACTGAAACAGAAAGATGCCCAATTGAAGGGCATCTTTCTTGCATAAACTTTTTTGGGTGCCCCTTACTTGGACATAACTTGTAATATTTGTCAAGGCTTTAGTGCTTGTACTTTAGCAGAGAGGTGCAATAAGCTTAACTTGAAAGGCTTGTTGAAATGTCCTTTTATGGAAACCCTCTCTAGGGCATTGACTTCTAAATCTCCTAAGCCTGATGTGAAGAAAAGAAGCCACTCCTCTATGGCGCATGAAGCAAATGCCCAAAAAACGCAGGTTCAGATGGTTTCTTTGGAACCAAAGCCCTGAAAGTGGCAGTTTCACCTTCGGCACCAAAAACTACTAAATCCACATCTATCCTGTCGGTCACTGAACAGACTCTTACCTTTTCGGCACTGTCCACTGCTTTGGTGCCTACTACCTCTTTGACGGTTTTTACACAACCACCACTATCCTCTCATTCAGTTTCATCCTAGTCAGTGCCATATTTTTTTTCCTGTGGTTTGCAGCTACCTCAATAAAAGTCTGGACAACTGCACGAGCTGCATGGCACCCGGATTCAGGGTCCCCCCTCTTCAGAATCCTCAACCTCCCCCTGAGGAGCCACCCCATAAGAGGAAGCACCTAAGAAATCTGTCACTGAAGACAGGATTATGATGAGGGGAAGGATCCCAATGGTCACCCCAGATGTCTGTTGGAGACTACCTGGAAATATTAAAATAGAAGGGTGATTGGAAGCCCTCATACCCATCCTCCAAGGAATGTGTTCTTGCGAGCTTTTCATGCCCACCGTTATACTTCTTGGGTGACCCCACCTGCTGTCTACCTAATTAGGTTGATCATTCAGTGAGTGTGGAAGGCTTCTGACTCCATAGAACCTATTCTCTGGAGACCGAATAAGATTCTTTCAGCACCAGAAGATCCGCTCCATTGGTCTAAGGGTCTAGCAGTGGATGCCATGGTGGTGTCAGTGGCCACCAAAACAACTCTGAGGATTGTTTTTCTGTCCATCCTTTCTCTGATGGACAGATTTGGGAAGCGGGTCTTTGCTTCAGTGACCTTCATTATTTGGTCCTTTCAACTTCTTGGCACACTTTACTAGACTCCAAAGGGATTGGATAACTGAGCTTTCAGACACCCTTGCAGAAGCAGTGTTTGACTGAGTTCGAGATGAGGTTGCCTCAACTTGCCATCCTGGGGTCTATCTCAAATTTGTCCATGCAGCTTATTGATCATGCAGCAGAGGGGACATCTAGAGCAGTGGGTACAGGCGACGCCATTAGGCGTTGCAGTTAGTTCCACTTGTGTGATTTCGTGGAACCCTTTGTTTTCCCCTTATCAATGCTCCTGTTGATCATACTTCCTTGTTTGGCACTCCTGTTGATCATACTTCCTTGTTTGGCACAAGAGAGAGACTAGCCAGGTGTGAAAAAGATGGAAACACCATTCCTGCTGTGGGAATTTGTTTTTCAATCCACAATGATTTTACTCCAGGAATCTGAGGAGTTGGAAGAATGTGGTTCAAGAAGACACAAGGGCCTTTTCGGGATAGATGGTTGAGTATTCCTTTCTGAGCAAAGGAGGGAACTCTTCTGGAAGATGTGCCCCGCATTTCAGCTGGCGTCCTTGTAACCAAGGCTCCAGAGATTCCTGGACGACCCTAGCAGCGTTGCTGAACAGAAGTCTGATTTTTGCTTGCCTCCTGTAGGCAGTCGGGGAAGAATTTTTTTTTTTTTCTTTCCACCATTCAGGTGGACTTGCAATAATCTCTGATACCTAGGTGCAGAAAATTACCAGAGGTTATACTACATCTCCGTGAACCTTTTGTCAAAACCCCAAAAGCTAATCCCAGTCAGAGGGATCTAGCAGCAGTAGTTTCCAAAGCTGTTTAGAGAGTCCTCAAAGTAGTCGCACCAGACCAAATAAGATCCGGATTCTACTAAAGATACTTTTTAGTGTCGAAGACTGACTGGAGAACAAGCTTGGATCTCAGCCTGCTGAAAAAATTTTTGCAATAGACAAAATTCCAGATGGTCACAGTACAGTCTATCCTTCCCTTTCTAGAGAAGAACAATTGGATGTGCTCTCCAGATCTTCAGGACACATATTGCCACACTGATGGAAATGCACTCAAGAAGATACCTCTGCTTCTGGCTAGGAGCCATTCATTACCAATTCCGAGCACAGTCGTTCATTTTCACCACAGCCCCCAGGGTGTTCAAATGCATGGTCATTGCATCTCATTTGAGACTACAGGGATTTGGTGCGTTTCCATATCTAGATGACTGGCTCCTCTCTGCCACCTCCATACATTTACTGCGTTACACCATAGACTTCGTTCTACATCTTGCCGAGACACTAGGCATTTCAGTCAGCAAAGAATAGTAACAATGATTCCCTCGCAGGACCTGGAGTTTATTTATTTTACATTTGTTAACCGAGAGTGTCTGAGCCGAAAAGGCCCTTTTTCAGCAGAGGCCCGGGGAGAAAAGCTCCACAAAGAAAAATTAGACGCATTTAGTTATTTAGACATAATCAGTATACACACAAATTACAAGAGACGTGTTTTTACAGTGGCATGCGGCACAAACAGTTACAGTGGAGAGAACAATCAAAAAAGATATTTTTAAAAATAAAGGTAAGTAATAGATTTGTGGTGTACAGCTGAACTTTGGAATGTAGGTAGAATACATACATAGTACACAGGTGCAGTACATACATTGTAGATTAGCCAGTGTTTGTGAGTAAGATTGAAAAACTATTATAAATTGCTCTAGATTTAGTATGCATGTTATCCGCTTTCACTAGCCTGGGGAGCAATCATGGCACTGCCAACTTTGCTTGAGATGTTGCCTGATGAGGTCTTTAAAGGAGGCTTTGGATGATGTGTTTTGAATGCTAGTAGGGACAGAGTTCCATTTTTAGCCACGAACTACTATATAGTGCATCTCCAAAGCTATTGTAGCTGTTGGTGACTTCTAGTAGTAGTTTGCTTGATTATCTAAGAGGCCTTTTGGCTGAGTGATGTTGTAGTAGGTTTTTGAGGGCAGGACACTTATTGGAGAGGTAATAGATAGAATGACAGAGGCAGAGCTGATTGTAGGTTAGGAGGTTGGGCAGTTCAAGCCAGTGGAGCTGTCTCAAAGCAATACAATGATGAGTTCTATATGAGCAATTTGCAGCAAAACGGGCAATTCTGTTATAGCAAGCTTCCATTTTGCTTAGTTCAGTTTTGTTGAGATTAGTCAGAATGGGGGATGCATAGAGTAGGGTGGATAGAAGTTGGGAGCGAGCAATGGCTGATCTTGTGTTGTTGGTAAGAAATGGTTTGATACGGTAGAGTGACCCCAGTTTGGCATGTACTTTTTTAATAGTTAAGTTCAGATGACTATCAAATTTTAGGTGCGAGTCTATGGTTATTCCCAATAGCTTAGCCTGTGCCACTGGAGCAATTGGAGTAGCATTTGTGGAGTAGATAGTGAATTGACTGTTAGTGTTTTTGTTAGAACTTGTTATAATCATAAGCTGAGATGTTAAGTTGTCAATATCGCCTTCATTCTTGCTGGATGGGTTCGGAGCCGATCCTCTGCTCCGACTCTGCACTTGCTTAGCTTGAGAACTCCTTTTACCAGCTCGAGGCAACCCTATATCCCATGATGCAAGGCGGGACTACCTCAGATCTCATTTGCCGCTTTGCGAAGAGGTCTCCTTTTTTGCCAGCTGAGGTAAGTGTGAGTTTTTCAAACAGCTTAAGTCAGGGTTTATATTCCCCTTTTCCTATTTTTTAGTGTGTAGTGTCCATACTGTCACCCTATTCCTCTTTTTCCTTACACTATGTCTAAAGAGGTAAAGGTCTCGGGCTTCAAGAAGTGTGACTCGTGCTGTCAGAAAATGTCTCTGACAGACGGTCACACTTGTGTTTACTGCCTGGGGCCTTTACACCTGCAGGACTCCTGTGCTTTGTGTCGCTCTTTTAGCCAGCGAGTCCTGCAGGAAAGGAGGAATAAATTAATCCTCCGTGGCTTGCTAAAGCCGGAAGGTTCACCCACTAAACCTGTGTCCAGTAAGCCTTCGAAGCCATCCAAGGGTCAGGCTACAGCTTCCAAGCCTTCCCCGGTGGCTCAGATTCCTTCGGAGTCTAGATCGGCTCTGGCCGGAGCCGATCTTTCTCCTCAGCTAGGGTCGGTTCCGATCGGTTCCAACACACAATCTGCTGTTGCCTTGTCAGCTCCGGCTGGAGCCGACACAGTATCCAGTATCGGAGCCGAGAAGCCTTCGGCTCCATCTGGAACTCATAGGATGTCGGCTCCGATGACTTCCTCCAAGAAGAGATCTCGGCCCCCGTCTTTGGAATCTATCCACTCTGCTCCGGGGTCTCCTCTTTTGTCGGAGCGGAGTCATCGGAGCCGATTTTCGAGATCTTCCAGGCTGTCTGACCACGATTTAGAGAGGGTGGTAAGCAGGCTGTTAAAGTCGCAGGCACTGGCCCAAATGCTCCATAGCCCGTCTCAGCAGACTTCGGCTATTGCTTCACCCCTTGAACTTCCTCCTCCGACTCCCTACCAGAGTTCGGAGCCGGAGCTTCTCGGGACAGCGACTGTGTCGGCGCCGTCGGCTCCGATCTCCTCCTTGAGACCTTCCTTGGAGGGATCCGGTCGTAGAGTTTCCCTTGTCTGCTCCGAGGGGGCTAGTGGCATCGGACCCTTGTCCGACCCCGCTCTCCCTCTCGGGGCTTCGACTTTGGTAAGTTCGGCACAGACATCGGCCTCTGAGCCTTCCCTCTCAGTGGAGCCAGGAATTCCTATTTCCTCGGAACGGGAATATTCCGGTCTCCCGGGGAGGGGAGCCTTTGAGGTGATGAGGAGTGTCCTGGCACCTGAGCCAGGTCAACGGTCCATCCCTCTAGCTCCTCCCTCTTCGGTGCCTGTAGACGCCTCTTGCCAGCCTCTTGCTCTCAGGCCCAGGGATCCATCCCCCCAGGTTTCCCCATTGGGACTAACTTCCTCTTCCGAGGTTTCTCCTGATTCTGCAGGGGAACCCCCTCGGAAGAGGACGTGTAAGAGGAAACACAGACTCCCCTGAGTCTACTATATCTGATACCGACTTAGATGAGTCGGAGGGTTCCCCTCGATCCCCCTCTGAGGATGTCTCCTTTTCAGACATCCTTGAGCTCCTCAGAGGGGGAATTGGCCCTCCATTGACCCCTCTGAGGATGAGTCGTTATACCTGGAGGCTTTTGGATCCCGACCCTCCACCTCCTGGGTGTGTCCGCCTTTCGACCCACTCATGCAGGTAGTGGCTCGGAAGGTGTGGGCAGCTCCAGATTCTGTGGAACCTGTCCCCAGGAGACCATCCAAGTTTATTATGGCCCCTACGGACAAACAGTTTCTTTCCAAGGGCGTCTCTGTGGATGCTATGGTGGTGGCGGTGGCCACTAAGAAGGAACTTGCGGATCCTTCAGTACCTGTCCATCCTCCTAACAAGGATTCTAGGACCATGGACAGGTATGGAAAGCGGATGTTTTCTTCAGCGACCTTTGCTATCGTTAAGCTGAACTACCTTTGTCACTTCACCAGGCTTCAAAGAGATATTCTCAAGGAACTAGGTGAAGTGGTCCAGGATCCTGCTGCTGCTGGGACTCAAGAAAAGATTGCCTCACAGCTAGCAATCCTGAATTCCTTATCCAACTCCTCCATGCGGCTCATATCCTATGCGGCCGATGGAGCGAGCAGGGCCGCAGGCACAGGAGTGGCTCTTAGACGTCAGGCCTGGATGCGGCTTTGTAATTTTGCGGACCCCTTTAAGGCGTCCTTCACCAATACCCCCTTTGACGGTTCGGCTTTGTTCGGACCTCAGGTGAAGGAAACCTTGACCAGGTGTGAGCAGGACGGTAAAACCCTTTCTGCCGTTGGAGTCCATTTTTCCACCCCTTCTAGACCCTATCCCAAGGGTCAGAAGGGAGGGAAGATGTGGTTCCATAAAGCCCAAGGAGCTACACGGACACACGTGGTCAGTTTACCCCCAGAGGCAGAGGGGTAACAATAATAGACGCCCTAGAGGCAGGGGGTCCTCAGAACCAGGGCAACAGGGAGTCTCTTCCTGAGAAGCCCTTTCAGCACCCCTGAGGTGTTGCCCGACTGTCCACCCTTGGAGGCAGTCGGGGGAAGGATTTCGCTGTACCCAGTAGCCTGGCATTCCCTTTCACAAGATATGTGGGTACAGTCGATCATATCCGTGGGTTACAAAATCCCCTTGAAGGTATCCACCTCAACAATCCCTTCCAGACATCTCACCCGGTCAAAGGGATTTGGCAGATCAGGAGGTTTTAAAGCTCCTAGAAAAAAGAGCCGTCCAGACTGTTCCGGCAGACCAAGTAGGATCCGGCGTCTACTCGAGATTCTTTTTGGTCCCCAAAAGGACGGGAGATTGGAGACCAATATTAGACCTGAGCAGTCTAAACAGATTTGTCAAGAAGGCAAGATTCCGGATGGTCACGCTTCAGTCCATTCTGCCCTTTCTGGGCAAAGACAAATGGATGTGCTCTATAGACCTTCAGGACGTGTACTATCACATAAAGATTCACAGGCGCTCCAGAAGGTTTCTCCGCTTTCGGCTAGGGACCAGTCATTTCCAATTCAGAGCCCTGCCCTTTGGCCTCACTTCAGCCCCAGAGTGTTTACCAAATGCATGGCAGTGGTCACAGCTCATCTGAGACGTCAAGGATTCCAGGTGTTTCCTTATTTAGACGACTGGCTCCTCTCCGCCACCACCAGGTGTCAGCTTCTTCAGACCAGAGACTACACTCTGCAGCTATGCAGGAGTTTGGGAATTTCAGTGAATTTCGAAAAATCTTCTCTGCGGCCTTGCCAATCTATCACCTTTATAGGCGCAGAATTAAACACCGTCAAAATGTTAGCCAGACTAACAGATCAAAGAATTCTGGACATCCAAAAATACGTTCGGATTTTATTGCAGAGCAGCAAAGTCAAAGCCAGACTGATACTAAAGGTTCTAGGTCTTATGGCTGCGGCCATTGTTCTTCTACCACTGGCTCGCTTCCACATGCGTCTTCTGCAGTGGATGTTATTCACTCAGTGGTCGTTCCACAGTCTTCCGATGAGGCACGAAATCTTAGTCACACAATCGTGCAGGACTCATCTGAACTGGTGGATATCTTCCCCTCTTCTTCATCAGGGCCGACCTTTCGTTCCCCCTCCTCCGGTTGCCACAGTTACTACGGATGCCTCTCTGATCGGGTGGGGGGGGGCATTATCAGGGCAGGATGGTCCATGGGACGTGGCAACCCATAGAATACCATCTGCACATAAATGTCCTGGAGATGAGAGCGGTGCTTTTAACGTTGCAAGCCCTCAACGACTTTCTTCCCGCGGGGACTATTGCAGTACAAACTGACAACATGTCCGTAGTCTGGTACATCAACAAGCAGGGCGGGACCAGGCCCTATCCGTTGTGTCGAGAAGCTCTCAGACTTTGGCAATGGGCAATCTCCTCTCATCGGTTTCTGATAGCAACGCACATCCCCGGCAGGTCCAACCTCTTGGCGGACAGGCTGAGCAGATCCATTCTCATGCCTCACGAGTGGTCTCTCAATCAATTTGTAGTGGACCAGATTTTTCTGAAGTGGGGCACACCTTGTTGCGATCGTTTTGCTACACCCCAAAACAAGTGCCCCGATTTTTTCACCCTCTTTCCCCTACCAGGCCAACCCTTGAGAGACTCTCTAACCCAGGATTGGCCCCGGGGACTTCTGTACGCTTTTCCTCCTTTTCCCTTGATTCCACAAGTCATTCAGAAAGCCACCGTTTTGAGGGCCAAGTTGATTCTCATTGCCCCTTACTGGCCTCGACAAATTTGGTTTCCGTCTCTGCATTGTCACCTCCTGTTGCAGCCCTGGCATCTGGACCCAGTTCCGGATCTCTTGATCCACCAGTTGGGTCAACAGCACCGGGCCATTCATTCTCTCAACCTCACTGCTTGGTTGCTCCACCTCCTTCCCTAGCCAGGCTTCCTATGATCTCTGATCCGGTCAGAGATATCTTAGTGGCTTCTTTAAAGTCGTCCACCAGAACCGTTTATGCTAGCAAGTGGCAACGTTTTTCCATTTGGGCAAATTCCAGAAATATTGATCCCTTTACTGCTCCTGTGCATTCTGTTTTAGATTTCCTGGCTGAAGGTTTTCAGTCAGGATCTTCTTCATCTACAGTAAAAGTTCAACTGGCTGCTATTGCCAAGTATCATGGTGGCTTGCAAGATCATAACATTATGTCTCATAGACTATGCAAGGCCTTTCTGAGAGGAGTGTTTCTCCTAAAGCCGCCAATAAAACATCCTCCTCCACAATGGGATCTAAATTTAATGTTGGCATCCTTAATGTTACCACCCTTCGAACAGTCTGCTTCATGTTCATTGAAATTATTGACCTGGAAAACTATATTTTTACTGGCTGTCACTTCAGCAAGAAGGGTTTCCGAGATTCAAGCTCTCTGCATCCGTTCCCCTTGCTTGGTTTTTCACAAGGACAGGGTATCCTTAAGAACGAACCCGTCCTTTCTCCCCAAAGTTGTTTCTCAAACCAATATTAATCAATCCATCGATCTACCAGTCTTTTTCCCAAACTATTCTGACAGAGCTGAACAAAAGCTTCATTTTTTGGATGTCCATAGTCAGCTCGGGTACTATTTGCATAGAACGAAACAATTCAGGAAATCGGACCAATTATTGGTCTCCTATGCAGAAAACAGGAAAGGTCTCCCAGTGTCTAAAGTGACCTTATCCAGATGGTTGTCTTCCACCATTTCTTATGTGTATTCACTCAGAAGCAAGCAACTACCCTCTAAACCGAAAGCACACTCAACCAGGAGTCTATCCACTTCTGCAGCCTTTCAGGATAGACTACCCATTGATACCATTTGTGCAGCAGCTACTTGGGCCACTCCTCATACCTTTGTCTCTCATTACAAGTTAGATTTGGCCTCCAGAGACTGGGCCAGTTTTGGTTCCATAGTTCTCAAGAGTCTGTTCCATTGAGCCACCCGGGATACAGGTGCTAGGGACACGGTCCCATCCAGCAAGAATGAAGGCGAGATTGACAACTTAACATTTAGAAGTTATGTACCTACCATAACGTTCCATGTTAGTTGTCTTCTCTCGCCTTCTTTCTTGCGTCCCTCCCTCCTTCCCCCTGGCCTGGACAGATCTTGAATAGTTCCTATTGGGTTGTTTCCTCCTGAGCCTTCATTAGAGGACTCCTTTATTATGAACTTGGGTTTCCTAAAATATTTTAGGTTAGTCCTTAGCAGGGTAGGTTAGCTACCAAACGAGATCTGAGGTAGTCCCGCCTTGCATCATGGGATATAGGGTTGCCTCGAGCTGGTAAAAGGAGTTCTCAAGCTAAGCAAGTGCCGAGTCGGAGCCGAGGCTCGGCTCCGAACCCATCCAGCAAGAAAGAAGGCGAGAGAAGACAACTAACATGGAACGTTATGGTAGGTACATAACTTCTAATTTTCTTTGGATTGAGGATAAGTTGGGCTTTGGTAAGGTAATTTTCAACATCAGAGAATGTTAGTTGAGTTGTTTGCAGGAGGGTGGGAATGTTTTGTGCAGCACAGATTAAGGTAGTGTCATCTGCATACTGAATTATAGATGCATGCTGTGTGGAGGTAATTTGTGAAGACTGTGAATAGTAGTGGTCCCAAGATAGAACCCTGTGGGACTCCTATAGTTATGGGCAGCTGAGGAGAGAGAATTTTCCCATTTCACAGCTTGGTACCTATCAGTTAAGTAGCTTTGGAACCAGGTAAGAGTGGAATTAGATGATATTGGTTTAGTTTGTTTAGCAGGATTTGGTGTGAGACTGTGTCAAATGCTTTGGACATATCCAAAAAAAGAGTTGACACTTGCAGGCCTTCATTTTTGAGACTGTTTACTGTGTCTGTGAAGCAGAGGAGAGCTGTAGTGGTACTATGGGCAGGTCTGAAACCATGCTGAGTATGTGACAGGATGTTCTAGTCTAGGAGATAGTTTAGCATCTGGGTATGGATGCATTTTTCTAGGATTTTGGCCAGGGGGGGGGAGAGTAAAGCAATGGGTCTGTAGTTAAGTTCAGTGGAGGTCCCGCCTTTATGTATGGGTGTAACATGGGATATTTTCCAGAGTTTGGGCACATAGTTTTCAACAATTGATCTGTTTGAGAGTGGAGACTGGGATAGCAATAGCATCTGCTGTAAGTTTCATGAAATTGCTGTGGAGTAGGTTGGCTGCTGTTGATGAGGTTTTTAGTTTGGAGAGCATGCTTTTGAAGTGGTGGAAACTGTTTTGAGGGTAAAGCTAGTATTAGAGTTATTTGTGTTGGGGGAGATAGTGAGGAAGGAACTGTCCTGTGATACTAAGGATAGAATTGAGTTCACAAAGTGGGAGTTGAATTGTGATGTCCTTCAAGAATGCAACTGCAGTCATAACATGTGGGTTGTCCTGCCTCAGGCAGCCCTCGGTCGGCCGGATTCCAAAGTCTGGGTCCGACGTCGGCTGATGTCGCATTTCTCTCCGACGTCAGAGCAGCTGGAGTACATAAGCATCAGTCAACGCCATTTTCTTCAGTCTTTCTTGCCGCGGTGCCCGAAGTAGAAGCAGTTCACAAGTGCCGGTCAGTCAGCTCCTGTATTCTACGATACCGAAGTCATCGAAAAAGCTAAGTACCCCGTTGGGGACCTTTTTCTTGCCTCAGCCGATGTCAGAAATTACTGAAAAAGTTAACAATTGTCTTTTTTGTGGTAAACAAATACCTCATAAGGATTTCCACTCTTACTGCCTCCCTTGCCTGGGCCCAGACCACGACGTCTCGGCCTGTGTAGCCTGTGCTCGCTTCAACAAGCGCACTCAGGCGCCGCGCGGGCGGAGTTCGCTGAAGATTTTTTCGGCGATAAATTTGCCTACACCATGCCGTCGGATCTTCCGACTTTGCAAACACCCAAAAAGCGAAAAGACCGGGACTGACATCCTCTGCCCGTGTCTACCACCGACTCCACGCCAAAACCTAGCGCGAGTGCTCCGGTTCCCTCTGAGACGGTCTCCCCACCGCTCCGAACCGAAGACACCGCATTACAGACGACTCCGATTCCAGACATTACTCCGCCAGTTATAGTTATATATTTCCTCCAGATACCGAAACAGAGGAAATGCCCGAGACCATTGCTGTAGACAAGGTCACTCCTGCACGTGGAGCTGCCAGGCCTCCTATGGCCATGTCTATTAAGGCCTACACTAGGGCTAAGGCAGCCAGCAAAACAAAGCATATTACTTCTAAATCCCTACCTCAGCCGACTCCGGAGACACAAATTATGTCCATGGCTGTTGATTTAATTTCCATGATTAGAGGTTCACAGGCCCATCCTGAGAGAGCATCCCAGCCTCCTCCTGAAAAAAGGCCCCGGGTTGAACCCTCTGACCCTACTCCTTCAGATGAAGACTCTGAGGGCTCTGTCCACTGATAGCCAGGAAGAGCTCTTCCAGACTTATGAGGACTCTGATGCAGAAGATTCCATCCCTTTGGCCTCCCCTCCTGAGGATATTTCTTTTGGGGAAGTTCTGCACACCATGAGGGAACATTTCAAGTGGCAGGGTCAGGAATATTCTGATTCTAGGAAACGCCTTAGGACTTTCCTTAAGAAGCCTCAGCACAGGCCCTTAGCTATTCCTCCTGTACTTGATGTTCTGGATGATTTGTATTCTGACTCTAGTGCTACCCCTGATTCTCTTCCTCCTGCTCCAGCCAAGCCAGACAGGTATTACAGGGTCCCAGAAACTCATTCCCATTTATTCAGGGCCCATTCTGCTGATTTGGAAACTATTTCACAGGGGCCTAAAGGAGTTTCAGCCTCCACCTCAAAAATCCCTTGCCCTCCAACAGGGAAGCAAGGTCATTAGAGAGATGGGGCAAAAAGGTTTACACATCCACTACCTTATCTATGAGAGCTTTAAATTGCCTTTTTCATATGTTACAATATCAGGATTATCTCTTAGAAGATTTACAAAAAACATTAGCTTCTCCTGATCCTTTAGACAGGAAGACTTTGCAGGAAGCTGTACATAACACTCAGCAAGTAAGCAATCACTTCCTGCAGTGTGGATATGATGCACTGGAAGCTTCATGTAGGGCAGTTATGACAGTGGCAGTGATTCATAGACATGCTTGGCTAAAAGATCAACCTCTACCAGATCATGTAAAAGCAAAACTTCTGGATGCACCTTTGGAAAAGAACAAGCTTTTTGGTGCAAATGCTAAGGATGTGTTAAAGACCATCGAAGAAAAAGCAAAATCAGTTCAGACTGTGAAAGATGTCCTCCAGGTTCAACCCCCCAGATTCAGTAGGAATTGGCCTTCAAAAAACTGGTCCTTTCCTAATCCAGAAAAGTTTCAAAGGGGTAAGAACAGACGTGGCCGAGGAAGAGGCCAATACAGAGGCCCTTACAGGGGACGACAATGGCAGCCAGGAAACCAAAGAAGTGACGCAGGGGTCTCACCTGCCCAACAACCACAAACTCAATGACTTTCCTCTACTACCGCCTACCAGGGAACAACTAGAAGCTCCCTTGGGCGGGCAATTATCTCTGTTTGCAGAAAACTGGCACAGACTGACAAAGAACAAATGGATTTTGGACATTATAGACCAAGGGTACAGGTTTCATTTTCATACCTTACCAAGAAAACAAGGCATGCCAAACCTACCACAAAATCAAAGGGCAGAGGCTATCAAGCAAATCACTCTGCTGACTCGAATGAAAGCAATAGAAAGTTCCACAACAAGAACAAGAACAGGGGTTTTACTCAAGACTGTTCCTTGTTCCAAGAAAAGAATCTCAATGGAGACCAATACTGGACTTGTCCGCATTAAACACCTTTCTCATAGTACCGAAGTTCAAAATGCTGACTCTACAGCAACTCCTTCCCATGCTGGGCAAGGAGTCATGGCTGATTACTCTGGACCTCAAGGAGGCGTACCTACATGTCCCTATCAGACACAGCTGCAGAAGATACCTCAGATTTCTTGCAGGGCCAGAGCATTATCAATTCTCAGCATTGCCCTTTGGCTTGTCTACTGCGCCCAGAGTATTTACAAAATGCCTGGCTTCAGTAATTGCTCATCGCAGGCTCCAGGGTATACAAATTTACCCGTACCTGGACGACTGCCTCATGCAAGCGGACGACAAATTGATGACAAAAAACCTGGATTATGTCATACGATTACTTCAAGCTCTGGGATACACAGTCAACTTCCAAAAGTCAAGACTGCAGCCATCCCAGCAAATAATCTTCTTGGGAGCCAAACTAGACACAGCCTCTCAGATGGCTTACCTGACAGAAGACAAACAAGAGAAAGTTAACTCATTACTTCAAAGGTTTAGCAAAACTCACCCAGATGACTGCAAGGAGATTCCTACAGGCTCTGGGTTACATGGCATCCTGCATTCTACTGGTTCCATTAGCAAAACTACACATGAGAAAGCTTCAATGGTACCATAAAAGCATTTGGTCTCAACACAGCAACAACTTGGAGACAATCATACCACTCATTCCATGCCTACAAAAGGAATTCCTATGGTTGGCCTCGGTGAGCCAGGAAAACACAGGTATGTCATTCAAAAAACCACAGATAACACAGACCATGACTACAGACACCTCAGACCTTGGATGGGGGGCGCACATGGAAGGCAGGTGTATACAAGGGCAACTGTCTCCAAAGGAAACGCATCTGCATATAAACCAAAAGGAAATGCTGGCAGTAATGCATGCCATCGAGGCTTTTCAACACCAACTCCAGCAAGGCCATTTAATGATACGGACAGACAACACCACTGTGATGTGGTACATAAACAAGCAGGGGGGCACCCACTCTTACCCCCTTTGCAGACTGACAATGCAGCTTTGGGAGAAATCACTGAGCCTAAATATCCAGTTACAATCCCAGTTTGTTCCAGGAAAAGACAATGTGTTGGCGGACAGCCTAAGCAGGAATTTCACAGATCCACACGAGTGGAGGTTACATCCGAAGGCCTTCAGACAACTCCCTTCGACATGGGGCAAGCCAGAAGTGGACCTATTTGCCTCTCACCTCAACCATCTCCTACCAAAATGTTGCACAAGGACATACCATCCAAAAGCTTGGAAAAATAGATGCCCTTTCATTCAACTGGAACTCCCTAGCAATCTATGCATTCCCACCTCTACCTCTGATGACCTCAGTATTACTAAAGATCAAAGCAGAGAAGCCCAAGGGGATCATAATAACTCCGGATTGGCCAAGACAACACTGGTACCCACTACTACGGAGCATATGTCACACCAGGAGGTGGGCCCTCCCTCAGTGGCCTCTACTTTTGACTCAACACAATTTCGAAACACTGCATCCAAACCTTCAGATACTGCAGCTAACAGCTTGGGAGATCCCATAAATATCTTCAGCTTATCTCTCTAAGGAAGTTCAGCGGATACTAACAGAGGCTCGAAGACCATCCACCAGAAAGGTTTACTTAGCAAAGTGGAAAAGATACAGCAATTGGAATACCAGCAAGGGACATGATGCTTCATTGCTGAACATCCCACTTATCTTGGAATATTTGGCAGATATGTTAAAGAACGGCCTCTCATATTCTTCCATAAAGATGCATGCATCTGCTATTTCAGCTAGATACAATACTGATCCTCCTGTTTTCTCACCCCTTACTAAGACAATTCCTCAGGGGAATCAAGAACATTAAGCCACCAAGAAAGGCCCCAGTGCCAGCCTGGGACCTCAATTTTGTCTTAGAAAAACTTACTCTACCTCCTTTTGAGCCAGCAGCTTCAGTTGACTTGCAATTTCTCTCATGGAAGACAGCTTTCCTGTTGGCAATTACCTCAGCAAGAAGGGTTTCGGAGCTACAGGCCCTAATGGCAATACCACCCTTTATTATTTTTCACAGAGACAGGGTTTCATTAAGGACCAACCCTACCTTTATGCCAAAGGTGGTATCTAAGGTTTCTCTAAATCAAGCCATTAATCTGCCTGCTTTCTTCCCCAATCCTGAGAATAAGGGGGAAAGACTTTGCATACCTTGGACATTCACAGACAACTTCGATACTACCTGGACAGAACCAAGGCCAGTAGGAAGTCTGAACAACTTTGTAGCTTACGCCCCTGCAGTCCAAGGAAAAGCAATTTCAAAACAGACTATTTCTAAATGGATTGGACATTGCATCAGATTCTGTTATTCCTTTCATGGTAAGACTGTTCCAGCCAATGTCAGACCACATTCCACCAGAGCTACAGCCACCTCTACAGCATTTTTAAGAGGGTGCCTACCAAGGACATTCTAGAAGCTGCTACATGGAGCTCCGTGCATACATTCTCCAAACACTACAATCTCCCTCTATATTCCAGATCCAGAGCAGGCTTTGCTGTGGCAGTCCTGCAGGGTTTGATTGCCACACCATCTCTTTGCTAGTGCATACCTCCTCCCCAGCTAAGCTATGGTATTCTACCCACATGTTATGACTGCAGTTGCATTCTTGAAGGACATAGTACAGTTTTGTACCTACCATAAATGTACATGTCCGATAGACATGCAACTGCAGTCGGATTTTCCCTCCCTCCATACCCCTCTATGCCTAGGGTCCACTCCTATCCCTGTTACTCTTAGCTGGGGATATCTGTTATGGTGTATTTGTTTTATTGCTCTTTTACTTGTTTGGAATCCTGTTTTTGTCTTCCAATTTGATTACAGCCTTCCTTGGAGGGCACCTGGCATCTGGGGCAAGAAACACTGAAGAAAATGGCGTCGACTGATGCTTATGTACTCCAGCCGCTCTGACGTCGGAGAGAAATGCGACATCAGCCGACGTCGCACCCAGACTTTGGAATCCGACCGAGGGCTGCCTGAGGCAGGACAACCCACATGTTATGACTGCAGTTGCATGTCGATCGGACATCTACATTTATGGTAGGTACAAAACTGTACTTTTCGATGGGAACTTTAGTGTCAGGGTGGTTGGTTTGGGGGTAGCCTTTTGGGTGGATTTTAGTAGCTGGTTTACATTTTGCCAAAATTTTTGCGGATTGTGTTGGTATTTAGTTTGTAATTTTATGTAGTAGGATTTTTTGTCCAGCCTAATGCATTTTTTTGCACGTTTGCGCAGTTCTTGGTACTTAGTTAGGCTTTGTGTTTCTTTGTTTTTTTGATAGTAACGCCAGGCAGTGTCTCTGGACTAGAGGATTTGTTTGGTTTCTTTACTGAGCCAGGGGTTTGTAGAGGTTCTAACCCTGATTTTGCGCAATGGAGCAACAGTGTCTAGGTGTTGTAGAAATGTTTTGTTGAAATATGCTACAGCCTGGTCAGGTGAGAGGTTTTTTAGGGGGGTCCAGTCACAGTTGCACAGTAAAGTGTTGAGAACCTCAGGAGAGAATTTTTTTGTGTTTCTAGTGGATATATAGTTAATGGTTTTGCATATGCTTGTTCTACTACGTATAAAGTATATTATGTTGTGGTCACTTAAGGTGTCTGGGAGACTGCCTGTGTGAGGGTGCAATGTGGGGTTGCTAGTTAGGACCCAGTCAAGGATGGATTCCCTTTTAGAGTTTTTATCACACCTAGTTGGAATTTGGACTAGCTGCTGGTAGCCATGGAGATTTATTAGATTACTTGGTGGTTCTGATATACAGGTGAACCAATCTAGGTTGAAGTCCCCCAGAATAAGGGTTTCTTGTGAGTATGTGGAAGAACACCAGGATAAGAAGTCTTCAAGGCTAGCAGGTTTATTACCAGGTGGAATATAGATCACAATTTTGGTGATGACCTTTTTAGGGTGAAGTTGAAGTTGTGAAATAAGTATGTCCCAATTATTGGGGGAGGGGTAGGAGTTTGGTAATTGACTGACAGTTAAGTTGGACATATAGAGTAAGGCAGTTCCACCCCCTTTACGAAGTGGTCTGTCTTGTCTAGTGATATTGTAGCCAGTAGGGAGAACTTCTGAGTTAGCTATGTTTTTTTTATTTAGCCAGGTTTCTGTTAAAGCAACTATGTCTGGGGAGTAGTGTGCTATTGTGGCCTGGAGTTCAGGTATTTTATTTTTGATACTTCTAATATTTAATATTTAGCATTAAAAGATGGCTGGTTTTGCTGCTGCTGTTGATTTGCCCAGGGATGAAGAAAGTGGGGGTGTTATGTTCTGACATTTGTGTTTGAGCAGTTTGTGTTGGATAGGATGGATTTGGGCCTGGGTTGGGATGGATATCCCCACTTATGGTGAGCCTGGAGTTAAAATGGTTATACAGATGTTGGAGTTTGGTGAGGAGTGTGAGAAAGTATTGTGTTTTTTTGGAGTAGGAATGAGAGCATATGTGTTTAGTTCTGAATTGGTCCGTTATGTAGTTCTTGAATAAGTGTGGGCAGATATTATTATAATGTGTGGTGTCTGTGTATGAGAGTGCATAATGCAGTGTTGTGCTACTAAGTTTAGGGATATTGCTAGAGTGATAACTTGTAGTGTTGTAAAGAATTATGAGAAGACAGACTAGATTTAGTTGCGTGATAGTCATGGTTATAAAGTTTATGTTTCTAGGTGGGGGGGGGTCTGAATAGGAATTATAGGGTTGCACTATATGTGGATGGGGAAGTAGTGTGGGTGATGCAAAAAATGCCTAGTGGGAATGAGAGTGATTGGGAGTATTTTGTGTGGAGCAAGTTGTTGTGGTTTAATGTGATATGACTTGAGCTGTGATTGGTGGAGGTGATGTGAGGGTGAGCTGTGGGTGTGGCTATGATTACTATAAATGTAGAGGTAGTGGGCGGAGGGAATAGGGGGCAGGGGGCGGAGAGAGCCCGGCGTTAGCGAGGCTTAACGGAGCGGGGCAGAGCCAGAGCCAACCAAGGCAAGAGAAAAAACTAAGTATTACTTTACAAATCTGAACACTTTTAAAACAAATTCCTGAGGTCTAATGGCTTACCGGCTAGCAGAATGTAATTGCTGAAAGCACTTGTGTCCTGGTGGGAGACTAGAAATTTAAAGATGGCTCCATGCTCAGCAGGATTCTAATATAGACTTTGTATTGGGGGAGGGAGATAGCACAAGGGGTGTAAACCAGGTGGAAAGCAAAGAAACCAGAGAGGCAATCAGTGGAAGTCAGTGAAGGCCTTAGAGAGGGCAAGTAATAATTCAAACTACCTGTAAAGTGAAGGAGAGAAGGGACAGCAAAGTTTATTAAAGTTGGGAGTGTGTCTTTACATGGACTTGCTGATTAGTAACCAGTTTGTGCACAGATTAGAGTAGGGAGATACATTAGCAATGATAGAGATGCAAATAAGCAGGTGATCCTCCAAGTGATACAAAGTAAGGCAGAAAGAACTGAGAGGGCTGCTTGATGGTTAATTTAATTTAGTCACAGGGATGTGAATTAAATATATACTGTCTATTGGACAGTTAGGATTACTGTACTATCGGGGGGGGGGAGACAAGGCTACAAAGTTCATCGGAGCGAGTTTAAATACAGTATCCTGTATAGCCTCCCTTTTCCACAGGCTGTTGAAGCCAAGATTGCAAGCTCAAATAGTCATTTCCCAAAACAGTTTCTGCTTGTTAGGTGGGAACCATGGCAGCAATGGTAACGTTGGTTCCCCTAGCGAGGCTGCTTCAGTAGCTGTTGGAGTCACAATGGTCACTTGTAATGCACCCCAGGTCCCATCCAGTCTTCACCAATCACTGCAAAAAGGATTTGTCTTGGTGGATTAAGCCAGAAGATAATCTTTGGGATCATTCCTTTTCCCCCTCTCAGCCAAAGGCCGTAGTGACAACGGATGCTTCCCAGATGGGGGTGTTGGTCATAAATTAATAACATTAAACATTTACCTTATGCTTTCAGTCAGAAACAAAACTTCAGAATGTGCAAACAAATTATTTACAGGATGTGCAAACAAATTATTTGCAGTACTGGGAGACTTATCTTCATAGCAGTTGGTAAATCGGCCTCTCTGGACATAGAAAAAGTGCATCTTTATACACTTGTCAAACCAATCATACACATTTTTTTTATGTTTATAATGACTAACAAATCAATGACTTTGCAGATGTTCTCATCCCTTGTCATTTTCGCCACGTACTTCACATGAACACCTTCCTATACATGACCCACTTGCTTCAAGGGATCTTCTTTTCTGACCTTGGATGTTACAAGCCTTCCCTAGCAACAGCGCACTCCTAGCCTGGAGGAGTCAGGCTAACAAATTCCTTTTACAGTAGCTAACATGCATTTGCTCATACAACACTCTTTACTTGTTGCATGGCAAAAGAATGCAGTTAAAGCACAGCAGTAACTTCAGCTTATGAAGCAGAATTTGTATGCAGGGCTGTAGAATATATAATTGGCTTTTTAACTATCTTATAGCATCATGAATGAAACTGAAATTGATGTACATTTTAATAAGCTGATTTTATCCCACAAGTTCCACCTTTTGACACTGTTATACCATAAATGCAATTATATTTTTCTAAACTTGATAAAATGCTTCAGTGTAGTAGTAATCTGTCAAAATAGAACTGTCATTGATTGGTACATGCAGTGGCATCATGTACAGGTGAGGATAAACATCTTGTAATCACAACATTTAGAACATAAAATAGCAAAATGATCACGTACAAGTACAATGGCAATACTTGGATTGTGCTAGTTCCCAGGTTACCAAAAATATTGCCTGACCATCCAAAAATTGTCCATTGGTTTGTACTCTCCAAATCTTTGACATTTTGCTCCATGATTTCAGTTTTTCCTATTCATCATGATCACGAATATATAAACAGCAACGCCTCCCTAAGATGTCACATGACCCCCCCCTTTTTGCAGCAAGCATTATTTCCGGTGCCATTCGATTCTGTAACAACACATTTAGCATTTAAGTCATTTCTCAATTTGGCATCCTGATGTGATGCGAAGTTTTATTGGCCACCTCCTGTAGAATTTGAGCAAGCATGGTGATTTCAAGCATTGTCCTTTGCACTCCATAAACAGGATTAAAAATCGAAAATACTTGCTCTGCCCACTGGATTGCTCTCCTATTTCTCAGTCTACCTGCTGGTGTATTTTCAAAATGTTGAATAGCCTACAAAACAATATCCAGACAAGTTTTGTAGACAACCAGGGGTAGGCACGATCACCATAGATGTAGTAATGGTCACTTATGCCCATGTCACACCCCCAGTCATAGCTTTTTAAGTGCAGAGTCTAACACACTTTCATGCCTGGTGTCACTACGTTTGCCTTTTCCTACTGGTACACTCCTATTTCTGGAATAACGTGTGTCCCCATCATGTGTGATTGCAAGTTGGAGATGCAACCTTTAAAAAATCCGTTACATAACACCAGGTTAGACTGTCATTAAGGTCCTCTCTTTAAATGACACTTATGATGCAGGTGTAGAAATCCCGTCCTTAGAATGATGAGGTATATGCAAACAAATCCAGCAGTTTGTCGCATTTAAGTCCACAGCATACCATCAAAGAAACAGGAAACTATTTTCTCAACCAGGTTATTAAAGGAAACTGCAGCAAGAAACGAGTAAAAGTACCTGTTGTCACGAGATTCATCATGAGGTGGTTTTAGTTGAATTTTCTACTTGTACGTTTTACTGGGCAGATGATTCATCCTTAACACTTCAGTCTTTTTTTGCCAGCAATGATGATTTGTCTGGGGCCCCTACATGGCAGGTCTTCTTGCAGTGAGATAAATGGATCCACGTTGGTAGTCCTGCACAGCAAACAGCTGTCAGGGTTTTCAGCAGAACCTGGAAAGGATGTTTCCACCTAGGGCAGAGGCAGTTCTTCCTCTAGAAAGTTTTGACATAAACCCAATAAACCCGGTTGTAGCTTGACAAGGCTGGTCAGGAGGCTTGGGTAATGCAGCTCTTGTATGATATTGCTGGAAAGTACGAATCAAGTTCTTAAAATATGAAATCAAGCCATCTAACAAGGTTAAATCGGCATTACCCATTCTGGGTAGCTGCAAGGACCATGAGTCTCCCTATTATTATTTCACATGGGTTCAACTTTCTGGTGGCATAGTGAGGCCCTCATACTCAATGCTAGGGGGAGGACTTTGGGCCACTAAGTGGGTTTCAGCACAATTTTTTGAAGCTTTTCCTTAAGGGTTGTTTACCCTTGACTGTGGATGGTTGTGGCAGTGAAGACTCCATTTTAGTATTTAAAAACTGTGCATAATCCCTTAAGTAAAGAATGTGTTCCCTGGTCACTGTTGATGGTGCATGGTATATCTAATCTTGGCATGAAGTCATACAGATGTTTTTTCACTACTGTGATTGCATCAGCTTTGCGATATGGGCAAGCTTCCACCGATGTTGAACATACACCACCACCAAAATGAATTGTAAAGTATTAGTCCTAGGCATCTGAATGAAGTCCACCTGCATGTTAACAAAAGGTCCCCAGGGTGGTGGTAACCATGCAGTCTTACTGTTGGCGTGTTTACTTAAGTTATACTGTTGACATATACTGTAGATGTTCTTCATGTTTCACTGTTGCAGTCATTACATTTGGGTTTTCTTGCTCCATACCGATGTCAGAAAAAGGTAATTGTTTTATTTGTGGGAAGCAAATACCTCAAGGATTTCCATTTATACTGTGTTCCTTGCCTAGGCCCTGATCACAATGTGCCTGGCTGTAGGTTTTGTGCTAAATTTTACCAATGCACTATTAAGCGTCTGTATATTTTTTCCTCATAGTGTTTTGAAAACTGATTAAACTACCCAGAAATGTTGTCTGATAGCAATCGGACTACCGGAGTACATAAAAAAACTCAAAGAAAAGGAGAGAGAGACAGTAGAGGTCCAAAACCAACGAAGCGTCTCGTAAGCCAGTCGCCGGTACTCAGTGAGGTGCTTTCGCAGCCCCTGATACCCGCTACTTACGAATCGCAGGCCTCTACCGAGACAGATGTGGAGTTTGGCATGCTGTGAGATACTCTCGTCCGTGGGTCCAATACTTTATCTCCTTCGGATGGATCCGGAGCTGCTGAGCAGGCACCGGCTTCCGAGGGGGTTTTCAGGCATCAACATTTGTATATCAAACGGCTCCAAAACCAAAGACAAAAGCAACTTCTAAAACTAAAAAACTGACACGAGCCACGTGCACAGGCCCCTATGCCTAAAAACAAGAAAATTTA